>NC_041728.1:175581309-175884339 GCF_004115215.2 Ornithorhynchus anatinus | reverse complement strand
AGCGACTCAGAGAAAGCAAACACAGACAACTACCCAGAAGAGGAATTCACCACCTTAATCAAATGAAGTAATACTGCTTCCTCTTAGTAGCAGCAGCAACATAGAAGTAGAAATAATAGTAATACTAAGAGTCTGTCTCCCCTCCTCTAAACTGTAAGTCCATTGTGGGCAGGGAATGTGTCAGTTTATTGCTGTAATGTACTCTCCCACCCCTCTCAGGGTCACACCTGGGGAGGTTCCAATACTCTACCAGTCTTGGTTATGGGAGGGAGAGTCGAGCAGAGGCCTACCCATTCCATTCTTAGCTTAGGCAATGGCTAGCGAGTGGCAGGCAATCTGGTACAAGTCAAAACTCACTTATGATGGTCAGCAACAGCATGGGAAAGAGTCGAGGGCGGAGACTCAAGTTTACTGCATGGAAGGAGATGGGGGTAAACCACTTCTGGATTTTTCCCAAGAAAACTCTTTGGATCCACTACCAGAACGATTGCAGATGGAGAGGGGGGCGTTCTGGGAGAGATCTCTCCATGGAGTTGCTATGGGTCGGAAACGACTCGACCAGCATAAGACAAGACTCTACTAAGTGCTTAGTACAATGATCTGCACAAAGGTAGCACTCAATAAATGCAATTGGATGAATGAAGAGTGAATAGTAGCAACTGTGTTGATAGTGGGAGAAGTAGTAGAAGGGATAGCAGTAGAAGTAGAAATGGTATCAATAATAGTAGTAGTAATAATAAGTGTTGAAATAATAATAATAATTTTGGTATTTGTTAAGCGCTTACTATGTTCCAAGCACTTTTCTAAGCCCTGGGTAGATACAAGGTAATTAGGTTGTCCCACGTGAGGCTCACAGTCTTAATCCCCATTTTACAGATGAGGCAACTGAGGTACAGAGAAGTTAAGTGACTTGCCCAAAGTCACACAGCTGATAACTGGCAGAGCTGGGATTAGAACCCACGGCCTCTGACTCCCAACCCCGGGCTCTTTCCATGAGCCACACTGCTTCTCATATTTGTTAAGCACATCTGTGTCCTAAACACTATAAAAAACACTGGGGTAGGGACAGGATAATCAGTTCAGACACAGTTCCTGTCCCTTAAGCCTGTGACTCTACACAGTTGGGAGGACAAGAATCAAACTCACATTTTACAGAAGATGAACTGAGACGAAGAGATGTTAAGTGCCTTGTCCAAGGTCACCCACCAGACAAGTGGAAGAGCTGGGATTAGAACTCTGGTATTCTGACTCACAAACCACTACTTCTCAGTAAGAGTAGAAATACTGGAAGTAGTAGTTACAGCAGTAATAAAAATAATAATGATAATTGTGGTATTTGTTAAGTGCTTACTATGTGCCAAGCACTATTCTAAGCACTGGGGTTGATACAAGGCAAGCAGGTTGTGAGAAGCAGCGTGGCTCAGTGGAAAGAGCCCGGGCTTTGGAGTCAGAGGTCATGGGTTCGAATCCCACCTCGGCCACTTGTCAGCTGTGTGACTGTGGGCAAGTCACTTAACTTCTCTGGTCCTCAGTTACCTCATCTGTAAAATGGGGATTAAGACTGTGAGCCCCACGTGGGACAACCTGATTCCCCTGTGTCTACCCCAGCGCTTAGAACAGTGCTCTGCACATAGTAAGCACTTAACAAATACCAACATTATTATTACATTATTAGGTTGTCCCACTTGGGGCCCACTATCTTAATCCCCATTTTACAGATGAGGTAACTGAGGCACAGAGCAGTTAAGTGACTTGCCCAAAATCACACACCTGACAAGTGGCGGAGCAGGGATTAGAACCCATGACCTCTGACTCAGAAGCCCGGGCTCTTTCCATTAATCCACGCTGCTTAACATAGAAGCCGTGGTAGGAGTAGCAGTAATAAGAGCATACAGCTGCTCAATAAGTTATGTACGATGAACTCGGGAAGTATAAAATAACCAGGTGATCCATTTCCTGCCCACCAGAAGCTTCCACTCTAATGGAGCAAACAAACAAATGTGTGCACAGTGGGGAAACAAGCAAAAAATTTCAATTAGAAAGATCAATATATATTGAGAAGATCTATATGAATGAGCATCGATAGGCATCGATAAGGATGTAAATTAGTTTATAAGTGATAGTGTTGGTTCATGGGATGGTACGGTACAGGGTGCTGGAAAATTCATTTATTCAATAGCATTTATTGAGCGCTTACTCTGTGCAGAGCACTGTACTAAGCACTTGGAATGTGCAAAACCGGTAACAGATAGAAACAGTCCCTGCCTTTTGACAGGCTTACAGTCTAATCGGGGGAGACGGACAGACAAAATTCCACAGGGAAAGTTGAGTGGCGGAGGTAAAGTTTTAGAAGGGATTTACTTATTGGGATGTGTGATGTGTGGAAGGAGAAAGGGAGTTATTAACCAGGAAAACCACAACCCATGGGAAGGAGTTGGGAGATGTGAGAGCAAAATATAACTAAAATGTTGAGCAATAACAGATGAAAAGAGCTGATACGTAAGGTGGGGGTCAGATGGAGGGGAGCTTTGAGGCCAATTACTATGAGATTTTGCTTGATGCGAAGAGACAAAAGGAAACCGTGGAGTATTTTAAGGAGAGTGGGCTGAGCGATACTTCAGGAAGATGATCCATGCAGTAATATCACAATATAATAATAAAAATGGTATTTCTTAAGTACTTACTACGTGTTAGAAACTGTTCTAACTGCTGGGGTAGAAACAAGGTAATCCTGTTGGACACAGTCCCTGTTTCACACAGGGCTCACATTCTTAGTTCTCATTTTACAGAAGAGGGAACAGAGGTCCAGAGAAGTGAAGTGACTTGCCCAAGGTCACACAGCAGACATGTGACCTGCTGACTCCCTGGCCCTTGCTCTATCCATTAAGCTACGCTGCCTGGGGAGAGGCTGGAGTCTGAAGGACCAGTGAGGAGGCTGATGCAGTATAATCTACCTATAATGAGACCACTCTAAGCACCAGGGTGGTAGCCTTTTTTAAGAGAGGAAGGGGTGGATTCAGGAGTTGTGCAAGACTAACTGGCAGGTTATTAATAATAATAATGTTAGCATTTGTTAAGCGCTATGTGCAGAGCACTGTTCTAAGCACTGGGTAAATACAGGGTAATCAGGTTGTCCCACTTAGGGCTCACAGTCAATCCCCATTTTACAGATGAGGTAACTGAGGCCAGAGAAGCTGTGTGACTTGCCCACAGTCACACAGCTGACAAGTGGCAGAGCCGGGATTCAAACCCATGACCTCTGACTCCCAAGCCTGTCCTCTTTCCACTGTGCCACGCTGCTTCTCTATGATTAGACAGTAGACAGTGAGAACGTTGAACAATAGTGAAGTGTCAATGATGACACAGATGACAACAACGTTGCAGCCTTCTAGAACAGGAGGATAGTAATAATAATAATGGTGATATTTGTTAAGCACTATGTGCAAAGCACTGTTCTAAGCGCTGGGGAGATACAAAGTGATCAAGTTGTCCCACGTGGGGCTCACAGTTTTTTTTTTATATCCCCATTTTACAGATGAGGTAACAGGCACAGAGAAGTTAAGTGACTTGCCCACAATTACACAGCTGGCAAACTGCAGAGCCTGGATTAGAAGCCATGATCTCTAACTCCCAAGCCTGGGCTCTTACTGAGAAGTGGGTTTGGGGGGGAAAGATGAGGCATTGTGTTTTACACTTGCAAATACCTGGAGTAGGTGATTCTTTCTTTTTTGTTTACTATATGATCCCAAGTGTCTACACAGTGTTCTGCAACACAATAGGTGCTTAATAGATGATGATATTGCCACTCCACAGAACCAAAAATAATTATGTCAGTCTCTCAAGGAATGTGTTTATGTACTTGGTTGTACTCTACCAAGGGCTTAGTAGCATTCTGCACACACTAAGTACTCAATAAATACTACTGATTGTTTGAATGAATGATTGACGATGATGATGAATATAAGATACAAATGGGGAGGAGGAAGCAGAACAAGGATCTGCTTCCTTTATTCATTTATTCATTTATTCATTCATGCAATAGTATTTACTGAGCACATACTGTGTTCAGAGCAATGTACTAAGCACTTAGGAACTGTGAAAACAGAGTTGGCTCGAGGTATTTTTTATCCCACAAAAGAACTGGATTTATTATTCTCTATCGTTCTCTGATCCTTTTACCACAACCTCAGCCTCCTCTCCGGCATCCTGCTTGCAGAGATGCACGCCTGCTTCCAGTGAGGAAGCAGAACCCAGGTGACAGGATTCTGTCCCAGCATCCCATCCAATTTCTCCCACTGTGACTTTCCAAGTCCCATTGAGAACATGCCCAAATTAGCCTCATAAAAATGAAGAAACTCAGTGGAATCCTGCTTCTGCATTTTGATTAATCTCAAGTGAGTTCAGATGAAAGTCCTAAGCATATTGGGAAAATGAAATCTCTGAAGATGGGCATCTTCAATCAGAAGGGAGCCAAAATGAAAATCTTTAGGTTCTGAAGGCAGTGATTTTTATAGAATAAATTAAAGCTGTGATCCTAGGTTCAGTAAAGGAGTCACAACCTCGCCACAGCTGATGGGCTTCAGGAGAAGCCTCTGTATCTCCAAATGGGTGATCTATCTGGCCTTTCCAATGAAAGTTGAATAATTTGCCCTAGTGTTTTTGAAATTCAAACTCTTCACTAAATCCATAAAATCGCACAGTCATTTTTCTACACTGCTGTGTTTCTGGGTTAAGACCTTTTCTTCCTGTATTACTTTATATAGGTTTTAGCACAAACCTTATCTTTGCCCTTTCAGTCAGTTCCACTGTCATTCATGCTGAAGCTTTCCCTGCTCCATTTTGCTTACCTAGAAACCCACCCTTTGCCTTTGGTGTCTCAATCTCACACACACACACATACACACACACAGTCATCCTTCCATGTATACATCAAAACATGCACACACACATATGTGTGCATGTATTTAAAAATATTTATGTATCAAAATTAATTTATAAATATATTAATGTATGCACATATACACTAGTACTTATTTCAATTCATATTCAGATGCCAATATATACATTCATATTCATTTTATCTTATTCATTAAAACATACAGGGATGAGAAAACATTCTTCCCTCATAGTTTAAAAAAAAAAATGAATCACTCCAAAAATGGGGCTAGGAATAAAAACAAAATCGTGTATCAATAGCATATGGAGACTAGATGGATCGGAAGAATATAAGATTGTGTAACTGTTAATAACATTCTGAATGATAAAAATAGCAGATACAGAATGTATACTACCTGCTTCCTCATCACAGATGCTGGTATGTGCAGTATACCCCCACATATATCAGTATTGAAAATTCAATTAAAAATCTAGTTTTCTGTGACTCTTATGTACCATCCAATTTTATCCAATTGTGTTAGTAAAGTACAAATGGATATTGAAAACTGTTTTCAAATGTAATATCCTTCATCATCTTTGAGTCTGATGATTTTTTCACCACTGACCTTAATTTTTACTTTTGGTGTTGGTCCCCAAAATACATCTCCATATGCTCCTGATCCAACACAGAAGTACAAAAAGGTGATCCCCTCTGCTCTCCTTCAGGTTAACTTTTTGTTTCTTCTCTTTCTTTCTAATGAAGAATCATTACCCAAATCACCATTTCCATCCAATGCACTCTCCTAAAGGCCTTCCTGGATTAAGTCCTCTTACTCTGATTCCTCTCCCCACTGTGTCATCTGCACACCTGGAGCTGTACCCTTTCAACACTTGGTATTCACTGCACCCTCAGCCCCAGAGCCCTTATGTACATGTCCACTATTGATTTATTTGTATTAATGTCCATCTCCCATCTATACTGTAAACTCACTGTGGGGCAGGGAACATTTCTATCAACTCTTTTGTATTCTTCCAAGTGCTCAGGAAAAGTGCTCTGCATACAGTAAGCACTCAAATATTATTTATTAGGGAAGCACTATGACATAGTGGATAGAGCATGGCCCTGGGAGTAAGAAGGTTGTGGGTTCTAATTATGGCTCTGCCACTCATCTGCTGTATGACCTTACCTTACCCAGTCACTTCACTGGGCCTCAGTTCCCTCATCTGTAAAATGTGGATTGAGACTGTGAGGCCATGTGGGACTGGGACTATGTCCAACCCAAATAACTTATATCTTCCCCAGTACATATAACAGTGTTTGGCATATAGTGTAGCCAGCCCCGGGCTTGTACCAACCAGGACCTTCCTGGAGCCGGGGTGCCTCAGTGACACATAGTAGAGTCAGACCACACCTCTGATCACCAAAGTTACAATGGAAAGTTTTACTTAGTTTTACCAACATGCAAGGAAGTGACACATACACCCTCTCACTCACTCCACCAAGGGTCCAATATCTGTCTGCTGTTCAAGGGAGTCCATTCTGCCCTTGCTTTTTCTTTCTGCTTCCAAATGCTGTTACCTTCTGCTGCTTCTGCTGCTCTCAACCTGCTTTCTTCTGCTTCTCTGTATGCCTCAGCTCACCTTCCTTGCTTCTGCTGCTCTGCTGCCTTCCTGCATGCCTCCTGCTTGCCCCTTGCATGCCTCCTGCTTGCCCCTTGCATGCCTCCTGCTTGCCCCCCTTGCATGCCTCCTGCTTGCCCCCCTTGCATGCCTCCTGCTTGCCCCCCTTGCATGCCTCCTTGCATGCTACACTCTCTACCTTCTTGTGAGTCAAAATAAGCACCTTTTATCTGCCTTGGGCATCACAGCTGTGGCTCTATGTGGCAGTAACTGATTGGTCCAGACCTGTTCCTGGGTAGAGCAGGGAGAGAAGCCACCCCCCTCCATGTTTCATCCCCACAGGTGCACAAGCACCTGTCTCAGGTAGAGCCCATCAGTGCCTTCACAAGTCTCTTCCTTCTTGTTGTTTATGGGATCACAAACAGTCACTAACAGTGCAGCTTGTTGTGGGCTCCTGACACATAATAAGCCCTTAACAAGTACCAGAATGATGATTATTATTATCATTGATTGATTAAGTGATTGATTGTTTCTTCATAAACCACTTCTCATGACTGTGAATGATAAGAAATGAGTGACATGGATAAATGTAGAAGAAACATTCATTCAATGGTATTTATTGAGCGCTGTGTGCAGAGCACTGTAGTAAGTGCTTAGGAGAGTACAATAGACCAATAAAAAGAGAGTTTCCCTGCCCACAGTGAAAGTCCCGAGGTTTGCGTGGGGCTTTTCCGTTTCCCCTTAAGGACTTACCATCCCTTAAGTAGTGACAGTGGCATTAATCGAGTTTCTACTTTTGTCTAGTATGCTGAACACTGGAAGACAAAAACACAGGTGAAAATAAGACCTTGTCCCTGCCTCTCAAGAGTGAATGAGTGAGACCCAGAAGAAATGATAAGAAAAGCAGAAAAACAGAATAAAGGATAAGGACAATGGTAAATACAGCAAGAAGAATAGGGCATTGTGGTTAGAAGGTCAGTTTTTCTCAACCCTCAAAGCACTTAGGTACATATCTTATATACTCTATTACTCCCCACATCTATAATTTAACTGCCTGCCTCTCCCATTAGATCGTAAACCCCTTGAGGACAAGGATCTTTTCTTCTAGTTATTGTGTGCTCTCCAAAATGCTCTTTCCAGAGCTCTGCACAGAGTAGGCATTCCTGCTTCCCAGTAGTTTTCCAAGAGAAGATAGTCCACCTATTTCAAAAATCCCTTCACCTCTGTCTGTGCCTCTGATCCTCTCTCCATTCCTCTCCCTTCTTCTCTCCTAATATCACTCGCACCCACTCTTCTCTCCTCCCTCACTGCCATTTCCAACCTCTCACTTTCCAGTGGTTTCTTACCCACTTCCTTAAAACACAGGCATGCCTTCCCCATTTTAAAAGTGCCCTCTCTAGACCCCAGGGTCCCTTCTAGCTATTGACCTAGCTCCCAGATTCCATTCTCATCCAAACTCCCAGAGTGTAACATAGAATAATAATAATGTGTGGTATTTGTTTCAGGCACTTCACTAAACTCTGGGGTGGATATAAGCAAATAGGGTTGGACACAGTCCCTGTTCCACTTGTGGCCCAGAGTCTCTATCTCCATTTTAGACATGAGGGACCTGAGCCCCAGAGAATGAGAATAATGATGATAATAATAATAATGATAATGGTTTTTATTAAGCACTTACTATGTATCAAGTACTGTACTAAGTGCTGTGGTAGATACAGGGTAATCAGGTTGTCCCACATGGGACTCACAGTTTTAATTACCCATTTCACAGATGAGGTAACTGAGGCACAGAGTAGTTAAGTGATTTGCCCAAGGTCACACAGCAGACAAGTGGCAGGGCCAGAATTAGAACTATGACCTTCTGACTCCCAGGCCTGTGCTCTATCCATTATGCCTTGCCCCAGATGCTTTCATTTCCTACTCGGGCCTTACTTGCCTTGATTTCTCTGCTGGGTCAAACATTGTAAACCATTCTGTATTTTTTTTTAATTATATTAGTTAACCACTTACTAAGTGCCATGGACTGTATTAAGCTCTGGGATAAATCCAAGATAATCAGTTCAAACACTACCCCATCCAACATAGGGTTGACAGTCTTAATCCTTATTTTATATGAGGTAACAGATTCAGAGAAGCTATGTGACTTGCCCAAGGTCACACAGAAGGCAAGTGACAGAACCAGGATTAGAACCCAGGTCCTTCTGACTCCCAAGACCATGCTCTATCTACTAGGCCATAATGCTGCCTTGAAACATTAGCAGGATTCAACTTTGTTGTCAAGGTTATATTTGAGTTCTGCTTCTACCTCTCTGACTGCTCCTACTACTTTTGTTCACTGTTTACTTCTCTGTCTCTCTTTCTTTGTCTCTCTCTCTTTCTTCCTTTTACTATGGGAGTTCCCTGAGACTCTGTTCTGTGTTCTCTATTCTTTTATTCACTCAATAGTATTTACTGTGTGCTTACTGTGTGCAAAGCACTGTATTAAGTGCTTAGGAGAGTACAATACAACAACAAACAGATGCATGCCCTGCCCACAACGAGTGCACAGTCTCTACTTTTCTCATTTTGCACTCATTCTCTCGGGAGGTTCAGCTGTTACCTCTTCATAGGTGGCTGCTAAATTGACCTTTCTAGCCCTGACAGTCAAATGTTCACTCAATCCTGCAACTCCTCTTACCTTCTGGTCACATCCATATAGACTCATTCATTCAGTCAGTCAGTCATATTTATTGAGCACTTACTGTGTTCACAGCACTGTACTAAGTGCTTGGAAAGTACAATTCAGCAACAGATAGGAACAATCCCTACCCAACAACGGGCTGACAGTCTAGAAGGGGGAGACAGACAACAAAACACATAGACAGGCATCAATACCATCAAAATAGATAAATAAAATCATAAATATATACACATCATTAATAAAATAGAGTACTAAATATGTACAAATATACACAAGTGATGTGGGGAAGAGAAGGGGATAGAGGTAGAGCAGAGGCAATGGGGAGGGGAAGAGGAGTAGAGGGAAAGGGAGGGCTCAGTCTGGGAAGGTCTCCTGGAGTAGGTGAGCTCTCACTAAGGCTTGGAAGAGGGGAAGAGAGTTAGTTTGACAGATGTGAGGAGGGAGGGCATTCCAGGAGAGTGGTAGGACGTGGGCCAGGGATTGAGGGTGGGGCAGGCGAGAACGAGGCACAGTGAGGAGGCAGTGAGGAGGATCAGATTGTGCAGAGTGGGCTGTAGAAGGAGAGAAGGGAGGTGAAGTAGGAGGGGGGAAAGGTGATGGAGAGCTTTGAAGCCAACTGCCAGCACCCCCAATTCAACAGGTCAAATATTTCATTCTCCAAGCAATATTTCCCCACTGCTTTCAAAAATGTTCATGTCTCCTTTATCCATGTTCTCCAAGAAAGTGGGTGTAGATGGAGAATAGAAGGGGATCCAGAATCGAACCTTGAGGGACTCCCACAGTTTGGGGTGTGAAGCAGAGGAAGAGCCTATGAAAGGAACTGAGAATGAGAAGCCAGAGAGATAGGAGGAGAACCAGGAGAGGATGGTGCCAGTGAAGTCAAGGTTGGATAATGTTTCCAGGAAAAGGGAGTGGTCTACAGTGTCAAAGACAGTTTACCAAGAAGGACATCACTAGTGACCTTTGAAAGGGTCATATTTACCTTTGACATACATTCAGTCGGCTTTAGAGCACACTCGTTCAAAAGTCTAATACCACTAAGCTAAGTGCTTTAAAAAGCTACTAGATCAACCAATTTGCAAGAGAAGGTCATCTCTTCTTCACTCCCTCCTTCTTATATCTTAAGAACTCTGAGTTTAAGTGCTTTGTCAAATTCACAAATAACTGATCAGTCTGAAGTAGAGGGTGATGGAGAAAGTTAGGGAATATGATGGAGAGCCTCATAAATCTGGGAATTTCTTCCCTTCTCCAAATCTATCCTCTCTGCCCCACATATAAATACCCCAGCCACTGAGGGCAGAGACCCAGGACCCAGCCCCCTCATAAAGGGGAAGGGAAAATTGTAGTTGTCTGTTGTTTCAAGGGAACATCAAAAGGACTTCTACTGATCTTGACAATGCAAAAGGGGATAAAGTAATGAAAAAAGGAGAAGTCACAGGCCAATATGGGTGTGGTCTGGTATTAGCAAACCAGGGGTGAGGAGCAAGTGAAGAATTACCACTCGAGAACCATAGATATATTGAAAGGAAGTGGGCCAAACCAGCAACCACTTAGCAATTATTCAATCACTACTGCCCACCTAAAACTGGCAACATAACTTAAAACTCAGCTCTCAAACATATAAAATAATATCGATAATAATAAAGTAATAGTGCTACTTTTGATTTTCTACATGCCAAGTATTATGGTAAACAGTGGAGTAAATATAATGTAATCAGATCTGAAACAATCCTTGGCCCACATGGGACTCACAGTAAGCGGGAGAGGGAAAATAGGTATTTAATCCCTATTTTACAAATAAGGAAACTGAGGCACAGTGACAATTCAAATACCTAAAAATACGCTCCCACTATATGGGGAAAATTAAAGCACTAGGTTTTGATAGTTGATAAAACGTTTTTGGTTTTTTTGCTTTATGTTGTACAGACTGTGACCAAGATCCCACAGCTGATGGCAACATAAATGGGGAAATTCATTCTGCTGCTGCTGCCCTAGCTTTTGTTGGGTAGGTATTGTCTCTATCTATTGCCAAATTGTACTTTCCAAGTGCTTAGTACAGTGCTCTGCACATAGTAAGTGCTCCATAAATATAATTGAATGAGTGAATGAATTAATGTTAGAAAATTTTAAGAGAAGAGCATTTTACAGATTACCAGAGTTGTGAGATTCCAGACCCTACACGCAATTCGTGTAAAAGTCCCTATTCCTATGACTTTTAAAAATGTTCACAGCCACAAGTTGTTTGTAAAACTTGTTTATGGCTTTATCTGGGGATAGATGTTATACAACTAAAAATAGATTTGACAAATTCATCTTAGCTTATGTGAATGTCTGGCACATAATAAATGCAGAAGCTTTTATCCAGATACTTAAGCACACTTATCACAGATTGTAGGTTTTTGGTGTTTTGTTGGAGAAAACAATATTTAAAGAAGCATTTCTGTGCAATCCCTGAGTACCTACAAAAATGTTCTGACCATATTAGACAATCGATAAACACTGATGATGACTGTTATGGGACTGAGTTTTCATTTACTTTCCTCTAGTGCTTACTGATACAGAGGCAGCATAGCATTAGTTTGACAGAATTAATATGCTATTGCATGACATTTACTGGCACCAAAACCAATTTACTATAGGTCCCTCTCCTACCTTCATTACCCTCATTGCATGTGGAAAGCAGTCCACCTAATCACTTCTCTGTGCCTCAGTGACTTCTTTAGTAAAATGGGGGTAAAGACTGTGGACCCCATGTGGGACATGGACTTTATCCAACCAGATTATCTCGTAATTACCCCAGTGCTTAGAAAAGTGCCCGGCACATAGTAAACACTTAACAAATACTATGAAAAAACACCCCTCTTGCTCCTGATTTCCCCCCTCTCTTGTATATATTTAATCATCTGGAGGAAGTCTCCTGAAATCTTCTCTGGGGATTGGATGTGTTATTCTTGTCACCTGTGATTTCTGCAGTGTCAGTAGTTGATGATCAATCAATCAATTGTATTTCTTCCACACTTCCTGTATGCACGGAACTATACTGAGCTCTTGGGAGAGTACAAAACAACAGCATTACAGTCACTTTCCCAGTCCACGATGAGCTTACAGTCTAGAGGGGGAGCAGATAGTAATGTAAATAAATAAATTACCGATATGCACCTAAGTGCTGTGGGGGTGGGATGGCAGTTATGAATGAAGGGAGCAATCAGGGACAGAGGGAGTGGTAAAAGAGGAAAGGAGAGCTGAGTCAGGGAAGGCCTCTCGGAGGTGATGGGCCGTTAATAAAGTTTTGAAGAGGGGGAGACTAATTTTCTGTCATATTTCAGGAGGGAGGGCATTCCAGGCCAGAGGCAGGACATGGGCGAGAGGATGCGGCAAGATAGACAAAATCTAGGTACAGTAAGTAATGTTGACCAGATGGGCTAAATATCTACACTGTGAGCTTGTTGTGGTCAGGGACTATCTCTTTTTATTGCTGTATTGTACTTTCCCAAGTGCTTAGTAGAGTGTTCCGCACACAGTAAGCACTCAATAAATGTGACTGAATGACTGAATGAATGAATCCATATAATTCAGAAATCTTGTTTAGGTCACCTCTGATAGATCCCTGCTGGGCTATCTCCATTAATAATGATAATAATAATCATAATGGTATTTGTTAAGAGCTTACTATGTGCAAAGCACTGCACTAAGCTCTGGAGGGATACAAGGAGATCAAGTTGTTCCACATGGGGCTCACAGTCTTGATTTCCATTTTACAGATGAGGTAACTGAGGCACAGAGAAGTTAAGTGACTTGCCCAAAGTCAGAACAGCTGACAAGTGGCAGAGCCAGGATTAGAACCCATGACCTCTAACTCCTAAGCCCATGCTCTTTCCACTGAGCAATGCTGCACTCATCATTTTATACCTTGATGTGCTACTTGGTGATTGGTCATAGTAAGTAGTGCAGTAGTCACATTCCAGGTGAGGTACTGACATCATCTGGTCAAGTAATTATCAATCATTGATTATTAATGTGGAGCCAGAATGACCTAGTGAAAAACATGTGGGATTGGGAGTCAGAAGAGATGGTTCTTAGCCTCCTTCGCGGGCTCCTCCTCTGCCTCCCATACCCTAACTGTGGGAATCCCTCAAGGTTCAGTTCTGTGTCCTCTTCTATTCTCCATCTATACCCACTCCCTTGGAGAACTCATTCACTGCCATGGCTTCAACTACCACCACTGTATGGATGATACCCAAATCTACATCTCCAGCCCCGGTCTCTCTTCCTCTCTGCAGTCTCTCATTTCCTCTTGCCTTCCTAGTCGGATGCCCTCCCATCACCTCAAGCCTAACGTGTCCAAAACAGAGTACTAATCTTCTCACCCAAACCCTGTCTTCCCTGTGACTTTCCCATCACTGTAGATGGCACCGCCATCCTTCCTGTCTCACAAGTCAGAAACCTTGGCATTATCCTTGGCTCCTCTCTCTCATTCAACCCACATATTCAATCCATCACTAAATCCCGTGGGTCCCACCTTCACAACATCACTAAAATCTGCCTTTCCTCTTCTTCTAAACTGCTAGAATGTTAATAAAATCACATCTTATCCCGCCTGGGTTACTGCCTCAGCCTCCTTGCTGACCTCCCAGGCTCTTGACTCTCTCCACTTCAGAACATACTTCACTCTGCTGCCTGGATCATTTTTCTACAAAAATGTTCAAGACATGTCACCCCACTCCTCAAGAAATTCCAGTGTTTTTTCATCCAAGTCTGCATCAAATGAAAAGCTCTCACCATCAGCTTTAAAACAATCACCTTGCCCCATCCTACATCACCTCATTACTCTCCTACTATAACCCAGTTCACACACTCCTCTCCTCCAATGTTAACCTTCTCACTGTACCTCAGTCTCATCTATCCCGCCACCGACCTCTCGTCCACATCCTGCCTCTGGCTCAGTATGCCCTCCCTCCTCGTATTTGTTAAACAATTACTTTCTCTCTCTTCAAAGTCTTATTGACACATCTCCTTCAAGAGGCCTTCCCTGACTAAGGCCTCCTTTCCTCTTCTCCCACTCCCTTTGGCTTTCCCCTGACTTGCTCCCTCTATTCATCTCCCCTCCCAGGCCCACAGCACTTATGCACATATCTGTAATTCATTTATGCATATTATCATCTATCTCCCCCCCAGACCATAAATTCATTATGCGCAGGGAATGTCAGTTTATTTTTGTATTGCACTCTCCAAGTGCTTAATACAATGTTCTGCACACAGTAAATATGATTGAATTGAATGGATGAATGAAGGAATATACATTTTCCCTTCCGCTCAGAATAAAACCCACTGTGGTATATGGATTGGGTCCAATCAGACTCTCTTCCCTGAGACCGGCACAATCTTTGGAACAGAATAAAAGCTTACTTGATACCATTAACATACATTTATATTATGTGGTTATCATGTGGCAAGTCCTCTAGGTTGTAAGATTGTTATGGGTAGGGAACACATATGCTAATTCTGCCATATTGTACTCTCCCAAGCATTTAATACAGTGCTCTGCATGGCTTAGTGGAAAGAGAACGGGCTTGGTTGTGAGTTCTATTTCTGGCATCACCACATATCAGCTGTGTGACTTTGGACAAATCACTTAACTTCTCTGCCTCAGTTCCCTCATCTGGAAAATGGGGATTAAGACTGTGAGCCCTACGTGGGACAACCTGATTACCTTGTATCTCCCCCATTGCTTAGAACAGTGCTTGGCACATAGTATGTGCTTAACAAATACCATCATTTTAAGCGCTTAGTACAGTTCTCCGCAAATAGTAAGTGCTCAGTAAATATGATTGAATGAATAGTGACCAATCAATGAATACCGCTGATTGATATTGGGATTTCTGCTCTGTAACTATCAACTATGTAAGGAATCACTAACTCTTGCTGCATTTCGCTTGACACATATGCAAGCCAGACTCATAATTACCAGTCTGAACAGATGTGCTCAATTTTCTTTGCAATATTTTAAAGCCGTGCTCATTCCTTCAGTGTAACACAAGCCAAATTTCTAAGAAAAGCAAATGGTACCTCTTTATATACTGAGCTACCTGATATTCCAGCTATCTCATGTCATATATATTTGTATCTACCCCAGCACTTAGCACAGTGCTTGGCACATAATAAACATATATCAGTAGCAAACAACAACCCATCTGGGCATTCAACACCATAAAAGCAAACAGACTTGAAACATATCCAAAAATCTTCAGAGTGCATGCAGAACAAAACTGTCAACCATTGCTCATCTAGAGGAGGCTTTGAGATACACTAGATATGCTGATGCTCCAGAAGTATTTTGTGAAATTCTTCTCCAAATCACCTTCACGCCTGAGTATTTAGTGAAGCAGAAGATTTGGCTTCTTCATAAATCCTGATCCATTGCTAAATGCCTGCTGGGCAAATTCTCATTGTTGTTCATTCTGTTCAGTGCCAGATCAGAAATTCTCTAAATTGGATCCTTAGGGCATGAAGATTCACTACTGTAAATTTAAAAATCATCTTCCAAGTTTCTCATTTGGAAGTAAACTTTGTAAAGGAAATGTCAGTTTCTCCTAGTGGAGTATTGAGCCCTTACTAAATCACTCAACTCATCATTTTTTTTTTTTACAAATTATTTTGCCAATTTCAAACCATTAATCCCACATTCTACACATCACTGAAATCCTAAAGTTAAAAGTCTGTGTTTGGTTTTACTTAACGCTCCATAAAGGTTCCCTTTCTTTTTTCAACATCATATTTCATTTTCCAGGATTATACTCTCCCCACCTTTAAGGCCTTATTGAGTGCACATCTCCTCCAAGGGGCCTTCCCCACTGAAGTCCTCCTTTCCTCTTCTCCCACTCCCTTCTGCATTACTCTGACTTGTTCCCTTTATCCATCCCTGCTTCCAGGCCCACAGTATTTATGTACATATCTGGAATGTATTTATTTATATTAATGTCTGTCTCCCCATTTAGAATGTAAGCTTGCGGTAGGCAGGGAATGTATCTGTTTATTGTCATATTGTACTCTCCCAAGTGCTTGTTACAGGGCTCTGCACCCAGTAAGCACTCAATAGATATGATTGACTGACTGACAAGACAAATCAAGCAATGATACTCATTGAACACTTATCGGGGGGGTGGGTGGAGGGGCGTTTAATTGTATTTTGTTAAGTGCTTATTACGTTCCAGACACTGAATTAATTGTTGTGTTGATACAAAGTAATCAGGTTGGTTGCAGTCTATGTCCCATATCTCTGAATCTCATTTTACAGAAGAGGTAACTGAGGCACAGAGAAATTAATGACTTGTCACAGAGTAGACAAGTACCAGAGCCAGAATTAGAACCCAGATCCTCTGATCCACAGACTCATGCTCTTTCCAATATGCCACTCTGCTTACCGTGCTGAGTTAAGCACCTGGAAGAGTATAATACAAAAGAGTTGGTAGAAATGATAATAATAATAATGGTATTTATTAAGTGCTTACTATGTGTCAAACCAGAATAGGTAAAAGCTAATCAGGTTGGACACAGACCCTGTCCCGTAGGAGTTCTACAGTCTTAATCCCCATTTCACAGATGATGTAACTGAGGTACAGAGAAATGAAGCGACTTGCCAGTGCTCTATCTTCTAGGTCATGCTTCTTCCATGAGCCCTGCCCACATAGAGTTCCCAGTCTAGAGGAGGAATTTCACATATGTTCATTTTTTTAGGGGTGTGAGGGGATTCTTCCCCTCATCTTATTTGCTAGAGATAGGCATTTGAAAGATCTATTTCTAAGACGAGGGTTCAAATCTTAAGTTTAACAAAGCCAAACAAAAGATATTATTCATTTCATTATCTTGTGTCTGTCCCTGCGTTTAGTGCAGTAATTCATTGGCACCTTTATGTGACCTTCCTAATTCCCACTGCCATCACCATTGTCAGCCAGAGCAAAATTGCCACTTGGCAAAAGTTCAGCCAACCTTAGCTAGAACTTAACACAAGCCTACAAACCTCTCTGAGATATTTGATTAAATTTATCCAAATTTCCTTTTAATGATGCCTTTTTAGGGGGAGTAAGAGTGGGATGAGCAAGAGGAGCTTATCATGCACTCTCTGGTTTCCAGGACACTGTACTATGTGCTCAGGAGTTATCCAACAAGCCACCCATTCCCTCTCCACTTGGAGCTTACATTCTAATGGGGGAGACAGGCTTAAAGGTACCTACAGAGTAATCAACAGAAATATTTGAAGGCATAATTGAAAAGGCATAAATTTCCAAGTGTGGCCAATCTGTAAAACTTCGTACAGCAGTGACTGGTGTCTATGACATGGGACTATTGGGAATTCCCCAGGGACGTAGCATGGTATAGTGGATAAAGCACAAGCCTGGGAATCAAAAAGATGTGGATCCCAATCCCTGCTTCGCCACACATCTTCTGTGACCTTGGGTAGATCACTTAACTTTTGTGGGGCTCAATTACCTCATCTGTACAATGGGGATTGAGATTGTGAGCCCCATGGGGGACAAGGACTGAGTCTAACCTGATTGGCTTGTATCTACCTTAGCACTTAGTACAGTCCCTAGCATACAGTAGGTGCTTAATAAATACCATTAAAAAAAAAGAAAACCTTATTGGAGGAAGTGGGTGTCAGAGGTATGTCTAAGAAAACATGTCTGTCCTAGTCTACTGACCCACTGCAGGGCCTAGATTTTTGAAAGCAGCTTTGGTAATTTTAACAAAGTACATACTATTTTTAATAACACTCAGCAAAAAAGTGTGTTTTGGATGACTCCTGATATATCATGCATGTTACCAAATCCTTGGAGTTCTGTATTTGCCCTGAAGCAAACATTATGAAAGGCAAATTTGATTAGTCAAAAAAGATGAAGATACAAATTTCTCAAGTGTTATTTCATATAGATGTGCTAAAACAACCCTGAAAACAAAGCAATCCTTTAATGAGAAATTGCTTGAAACAGCAGTCCACGCTAGTGTATTTTTTTGTTCCAGTTTACTGCAAATCCATTCAAAAGCAAAATGCAGTGAAGTTATAACCCTCCTGTCTGTCATTTGAGACAAAAAACTGATAGGACAACCTTGTAAAGAGGTACACTCGTGAGGTAAGGTATGGTTTAGAAGACAGTCGTTAAATGATAAAGACCATACAATGCTGGCATTTATTAATAGCACAAGGATGATCTCAGACAATATAACCTTAACCACCTATTTAATCTTCAAGGAAGAAGCTAATTTTGATTGAAGTCTAGAAGACACAACACACTATTGCATATACTGATTCTTATATCCAAAGTCAAATGAAACCTCTTTCATGATTCACCTGCAGGTATACATATTCCTATTTAAGGATTATTGAAGCCATAGGGAATTTGCAAAGAATATAAATGGTAACAGTGAAACAAAACGATAAATGATTGCCAAACTTTCCCAACCCCTAACCCAGCCTGACCCAACAGGCTGTGAAAATTTCAGCCTGATATTGCAAGTGACCTGCTTTAGATGAAGATGATCATAGTTTCTTAAAATCATTCTCCTATCACTAATCTTAATCCTAAAGTTTTCACTTTCCAATTAGAAAATGGAATCAGATTTTCCAGACCATTTGCACATATTGCAGAGGTGTGTACTTCGTAACAAATGACAACGAATGCAAAGTAGGTGTGAAATCCTTCAAACCAAAACCTTTATGTGACCCTGGAACAACATACCTAAGACCAAAATAGCAATTTAAAATTTTAATTAATCCTGAAGTGTTTTGCAGACACTCTGTAATCCCTGTAGCTACTGGGCTTGAAAACTTGAGGGATAAAATGGTTCTTAAAAATAAACAGCAAAGTGGTCTTGGGAAGACCAAATTTCTGTAGATTAATTAAAAATCTCTCAGTTTCTTCAGTACTCTCCCGAGTGCTTAGTAACGATAATGGAGATATTTGTTAAGAATTTCCTATGTGTCTAGCACTGTACTAAAGGTACAGTGAGGTAGATACCCAGTAATCATATCAGACACAATCCCTGTCTCAAACAGGGCTCACAGTTTCAGTAGGAGTGAGAAGTATCAATTTCTTGTTATAGAGATGAGGAAACAGCATAGCTTGAACAGAAAGAGCATGGGCCTGAGTGTCATAGGACCTAGATTCTAATCCTGCCTCTGCTAATTGTCAGCTGTATAAGACTGGGAAAATCACTAGAATTCTCTGTGCCTCAGTTACCTCATCTATAAAATGGGGATTAAGACTATGAACCTTATGTGCAGCACGGCACAGTGGATGGCAAGGGCCTGGGGGTCAGAAGGTCATGGGTTCAAATCCCAGCTCCACCACTTGTCTGCCCTTCGACCTTAGGTAAGTCACTTCACTTCTCTTTGCCTCAGTTACCTCATTCATTCATTCAACCGCATTTATTGAGTGCTTACTAGGTGCAGAGCACTGTACTAAGTGCTTAGAATGTACAATTAGGCAACAGATAGAGACAATTGCTGCCCAATGATGGGCTCACAGTCTAACAGGGGAGAAAGGATGGGATAAAGTAGGGATCGAGACTGTGAACCCCATGCGGGATAGGGACTGTGTCCAACCTGATTTGCTTCTATCCACCCCAGCGCTTAGTAAAGTGCCTGTCACATAGTAAGCGCTTAACAAATACCATTATTGTTAGTATTATTATTATGTGGGACATGGACTGTGTCCAACTTGATTAGCTTGTATCTAGCCTAGCAGTGTCTTGCACATAGTAAATGCCTAACAAATACCAAAAAAAAAGGGGAAATGAGGCTCAGAGAAGTTAAGTGACTTACCCAAGGTCACACAGCAGGAAAGTGGAAGAGCCGGGACTAGAACTCAGTTCCTTTGACTCCCAGAACCATGCTCTTTCCAACAGGCCATGCCACTTCTATGGCATAGAGAAGTGAATTGCCCAAAGTAATACAGCACTTACTCCTCAGTGAGTATCTAATAGATGCCAATGGTAAATTAATTGAAAATGTCCTAATGACATAACTTTTTCCGGCTTCATTATCAGTGTACCCGTTGGGTTAATATGGTTTCTGCCAGAGGGTTTACAGATGATCTGAAAGCCATCTGTGTGAGGCATTGTAGTCCTGGGATTGCATCCTGATTGGCCTACGATCTGGATTCATGACACCTGCCCATGTTACGCTGTTTCCTTCCCTGTTTCAAAAATGGCATAAGTAAAATCCCAAAGAGATCCATTTTTCTGCACGCAGAGTGCAATTGTTTATTTATTTTTTTTTTTTTTGCACTGAGATTCCACATCTGAAATTCACCCAGAATAGTGCTGTTATGGTTAAGGTTTGAATTTCAAGTTAGACACTATAGAAAAGAGAATGTTCTTTCACATTAAAAATGTGGAGAATGCTAATCAATTTTCCACTCTTATGAAAGTTCCTTCTTTCCACTTCTTTCACCATCTAGTGTTTTCATTTTAATTCATTGTCCCCCATCTCCTTCCTTTCCTCATCCCCTGGAAAAAAGAATGGGAGAAATACAATCAAGAGACAAAGGTGCCTGGAGCCTGCACACAATATGAGGTTCCACAGGTGGGCCACAAGCCCAGATGGTCAATCACATGGTTTGGGGAATGTCAGCATGGAGAGGCGGGCCTAGAGAGGGCCCTTCTCCATCATCATTTTCCCAGTCTCCAACTAATAACCCCACAGGTGCTTGTTAAACCCATGAGCTTTGGTTGACTATTTTCAGTTTAGAGTCAGAGGTGGATACTGATCCTGGTCATATCTCCAATATTTTTATTCATTCATTCAGTCATACTAATTGAGCGCTTAACTGTGTGCAAAACACTGTACTGACTTAGGGGCATACAATATAACAATAAACAGACACAATCCCTTCTCATCTCATATCTGCCATTCCTGGCTTGTATTATCAGGATCACAAGGTGAGAAATGCACTGTGGGTTAATTCTGGGGTTAGGAGTAGATGTACACAAATACACATATATATTTAATAAAATGAAATACTGCATATGAAATCCCAGGAAGGTTCTTGAGCAGCATTAGAACGAATCCTTTTCTTTTTACTTTTCCAGTAGAAAGTCAAATGTGGACTTACCCAGACGATGTCTTCTTGTTTGAATTGCTTCCAGTTGTGTCCCGTGTCACTGAACATGAGAGTGTATCTTGTGACCCAGTCAGAGCTCCCATATCTTCCTTGAGTGGCCACTGCTGTAATCTCCACCCTATTTCCTAGATCCACCTGAAGCCACTGATTACCATCAGAATGCACTGGAGACCAGCCACCACCTCCTGAGTAATAAAAGGACAAAAGGAATGTTGATAGCGGTGATCCCTAGAAAGAAAAGGGGTTCAATGCTCCAAGAAAACCTGTCCTAACACCAGGAGGCTGAGTTGTCTGAAGTCTAAAGGGCAACCTTGCTTTGCTGGAAATTTTACAGCCTGAGAGTTCTCTGACAATTCAACATAATAAAAATAATAATAATTGTGGCATTTGTTAAGCTCTTACTATGTGAAAACCACTGTACTAGCCACTGGGGTGGATACAAGCAAATCAAATTGGACCAAGTTACTCTTCCATAGTCTCGATCCCGCTTTTACACATGAGGTAACTGAGGCACAGAGAAGTAAAGTAACTTGCCCATAGCAGACAAGTGGTGGAGTGGGGATTAGAACCCATGACCTGCTGACTCCCAGACCCATGCTCTTTCCATTACACCATGCTGAACAAGTTGGTGTTCCTGCAGAATCATTCATTCATTAAATCGTATTTATTGAGTGCTTACTGTGTACAGAGCACTGTCTTAAGCACTTGGGAGAGTACAATACAACAATAAACAGATACATTTCTTGCCCACAAAGAGCTTACGGCCTAGAAAGATATTAATATAATAAATACATTTCAGATATGTATTAAGTTCTGTGGGGCTGGGAAGAGGGATGAGAAAAGGGAGCAAGTCAGAGTGACACAGAAGGGAGTGGGAGAAGAGGAAAAGGGGCTTAGTCAGGGAAGGCCTCTTGGAGGAGACATGCCTTCAATAAGGCTTTGAAGCAGGGGAGAGTAATTTTCAGTCAGATTTGAGGTGGGAGGGTTTTCCAGGCCAGAGGCAGAACGTGGGCAAGGGGTCAGTGATGAGGTAGACAAGAGTGAGAAGGTTAATATTAGGGTGAAGTGTGCAGGCCCAGTTGTAATAGGAGAGAAGTGAGGTGAGGAGGTCGGGTGATTGAGTGCTTTGAAGTCAATGGTGAGGAGTTTTTGTTTGATTCAGAGGTGGGTGGACAACCCCTGGAGTTTTTTGAGGAGTGGGGAAACATGTCTCAAACATTTCTGTAGAAAAATGATCCAGGCAGCAGAGTGAAGTATAGTCTAGAGTGGGGAGAGACAGGAGGCTGGGAGGTCAGCAAGGAGGCTGATGCAATAATCTAAGCAGAATGGGATAAGTGATTGGATTATCTCTGAGACTCAATCCTTAATGGATTGGGCTATAGTGGATGAAATCTAAAATGCTAAAGGAAAATAATTTGCAGGGTGGGAGGAAATTTGATTACTATTACAAGTTCCTCAATGCTTAGTAAGGACAGGAAAATTGAATGCTATTCCCTTTATAGAAATGAGCTCTAGGGACTCTTCTGCAGGTGAATGGCCATGCTAAAATGTTATGGACCTGCCGATAACAATGATAATTCAATAATTATCATTAAACAAAAATAATTAGTGTTATTATGGTTTTTATTAAGGGCTTACTCTATGCCAATAACATCATAAACACTGGGGTAGTTACATGATAATCAAATTGGACACAGTCCATGTCCCACATGGGGTTCCCGATCTTGGATGGGGGGAGAACAGGTATTGAAGCCCAATTTTACAGATTATGAAACTGAGGCACAGAAGTTAGGTTGTCCAAGGTCTCAGAACAGGCAAGAGGCAGCGAATAGAACAGAGAACAGGCAAGAATAGAGCTCAGGTCCCCTGCCTCTCAGGTCCATGATCTTTCCACTAGGCCAAACATTCTTTCTATTGAAGATTTATGACTGAACTGGGACCCCAGCAATACGGTCATCCCAAACTATGCTACATTTTAGTAAAGCAAGAATAGAAAACCCTGATGTCACCCCTCTGGGTAATCAGTTAATCAGTGCTAAACAGCTTCTAAGGAAACAGCCCTGCAATAATGACAAAAATAATAATAATTGCAGTATTTGTCATAAGGAACAGCATGGCCAATTGGGTAGAGCATGGGCTTGGGAGTCAGAAGTATCTGGGTTCTGATCTGTGACCTTGGGCAAGTCTGTACCTGTACCTAAATTCCCTGAAAAAATGAGGATTAAAACTGTGTACACTATGTAGAACAGGGACTATGTCCAACCCAATTATTTCGTATCTACTTTAGCGCTTAGAACAGTACGGCACATAATAAACAGCTTACTGATACGGCAGTTATTATTAAGAGCTTACTGTGGACCAAGTAATCAATTAATCTATTTATTTATTTATTTTGTATTTATTGAGCACTGTATTAAGCACTGGAGTATAAACAAGAAAATCAGGTTAGATACAGTTCCTGTCCCAAATGGGGCTCAAAATTGGGCCTATGAATAAGACACAATAATTGTGGTAAGAAGCACCATGCTAAGTGCTGGGCTAGATACCACATAATTGGCTGAGACACAATCCCAGTTCCACATGGGTTCACATTCTAAGGGGGAAAAAAAAATAAAAATCTCCCTGTTCTCCAGGAGCTTATATTCTGGTAGGGATGACAGACAGGTAAATGAATAACAAATAGCAACTAACCCTTTCCCCTTCTTTGGGATGTCAAGTCAACGTGAGATAGAGGCTATGCCTGATCTGATTATTTTTTATTTATCCAGCATTCAGCACAGTGTTTAGACAAAATAAACAATTAATGAATACTATCTCTAACTACATCATCCCAAAGGAGGCTCAACAACCCACTCCAGCTGGCTGCCAGGGAGCCGATGGAAAGGTATACAATGCCTCCAGGATTTGGCGGCACTCCCTATTCATCCCTCTCCCAGGGCCTTTTCACCAGCCACTGGTAAGACCATCCAATATCCAACCCGCCCTTTCATCACCAACATGGAAGTCAACTTACTACTCTATTTTATTGTACTCTCCCAAGCATTTAGTACCATGTTCTACCCACAGTGCTTAATAAATACAGTTGACTGATTGAAGGACAAGAGTTCCATATCAGCCAGGAGGTAATCGCCATTTTCTGAAGTGGTTAAAATTGGGTGGAGACTTGTCTTTATTGCTGTGCAGAGGGGGCAGTGGAGTTCTGGAAGGAGAGATGGGGCAGGAGACTGGTGGGTACAACTGGGGCAATGTGGTGGTGGGGGGTAATTTTACATTATTTAACTAGAGAGGGATCATGAAAAAAAATAATTTCAGAGGTCCCTAAGGTAGCAAAAATAAACAATCTGGTGATAACTCGCAAAAGTCAAGGAGTTAAGTTCTTATATTCATTCATTCACATATTCAATCATATTTATTGAGCGCTTACTGTGTGCAAAGCACTGTACTCAGTGATTGGGAAAATGTAATATAGCAAAAGATACATTCTACCCCACAATGAGCTCACAGTCTAGAGGGGAGACAGACATTAAATAAATAAATAACTGATATATGCATATGTGCTGTAGGGATGGGAGGGAGGAAAAATGAAGGAGCAAGTAAATGTGGAGCAGAAGGAAATGGGAGAAGAGGAGAGAAGGGCTTTGTCAAGGAAGGTTTCCTGGAGGAGATGTGTCTTCAATAAGGTTTGAAGTGGGGAGAGCAATTATCTGTCTGTTATGAGGGGGGAGCAATTCGGGCCAGAGATAGGATGTGGGTGAGAGGTTGTAGGTAGTAGGTAGATGAGGTAGGAGGGGGTAAGGTGTCTTTGTCATTCATTCAAGTCTGTTAACTGAACTAAAAACTTAGGAGTTCTTTAGGAATCCAAATGACTAAGTCCTCAACCCAACCTCCAATTCAATAACCAAGAGCTAGATGCAAGATTTAGGACTCACTGCAGTTTTCTTCCTACCCCCCACCCTCCCGGCCCATAGACTGTAAGCTGTATGTGGGCAGGGAACACATCTACCAACTCTGTTGTATGGTACTTTACTAAGCACTATGCACACAGTAAGTACTCAATAAATACCTTTGTTTGATTGATTGACTGTTTTTTTGTTGTTGTTAATATCCAGTAAGAGCTTCGTATTTGGGTTGGGTAAGGGAAGAAACAAGATGACTGAAGAATTTGTACTGTACAAAAATAAAATACACAAAAAACAAAAGAGTTGCAAATATTTTGGATTTCAAAAAAGCCAGAATAGGAAATTCAAATGTCTTCCTGCCCTGGGCAAAAATACTTTTCCTAAGTAAGCCTTCAAATAAATTAAAATTAACTACTGCTCTTGGCAACAGTGAAGGTGTCATTAATACAATATGCTAGGTATTTCTAGAACCCTGGAACAAAGAACTACAAACCCTGAAAACAGAGACACATTAATTTGATCATTTCCACATAATAATGGCTGTGGTATTTGTTTCTATGCTGCTAAACACTGTAATAAGTGCTGGGGTAGATATAAAATGATTATATAATGTGTTGCACTATATGTAAGATAATCAAGGTGGTCTAGTGAATAGATTACGAGCCTTGGGACTATAGGTCCTGGGTTCTAATCCTGTCTCCACCACTTGCCTGCTCTGTTCCATGGCCAAATCTCTTCTCTGTGCCTCAATTACCTCATCTGTAAAATGGGGAGGAAGATTGAGACATAGACAGTGTTCAATCTGATTGGCTAGAATCTACCCCAGAGCTTAGTACAGTACCTGGCACATAATAAGCACTTAATAAATACTATTTTTATAAAATCAGATTGGACACAGTCTCTGTCCTACACTGTGCCCACAGCCCGAGAAAGAGGAAGAAGAGGTATCTAATCTCCATTTTACTGATGAGGAAACTGAGGCACAAAGAACTTGATTGAGTCACCCAAAAATCACACAGTTGCTAAGAGGCAGAGCCAGAATTCGAACTGAGTCCCTGTTCTTTCCACTAGGCTACACTGCTTCCCTCATCTTTGTGTATGGGGGAAGATGCTCTTTGCAAGAGTTAATTGGGAGAGAATACACCAGGTGTTGCTGTGGTTGCCACAGTAAACATTTTCCTCCTTGAACAAAACAATGCACAGTGTGCTTGAGCAAAGATGATAACAGTGAAAGGCAGGTTGACAGATGCTTTCAGAGAACAAACACATTTCCTGCTTCCAGGTTATTTGCATTTGATAAAAAAAATCATATATGTAATGAATACGATATTTGGCATGGTTGAGGGTAGGGAAATTCCTCCATTTCCATCTGTTCCACCTCCCCCGGTGACAAGCAGGCTCTCGGGAAGCATATGCTTCAAGAGCGCCGGGAAGCGAGAGAAACATACAGCATTATGGCAGAACACATTTGAAATGTGAGCTGAGCAGGTCAAAAAACAGAAGCAGCCGAGAGGCTATAATTGAAGATTCACTCTTATAAATAAGTCCATGAAGAAGACCAACACATTCCAAATATGTATTTCTCGCTGTTGAGGATTCAACTGGGAAATTTTCAAAATCCTCAAATAACAAGGGCGGATATTTTCTTGGGCCGTGTTTCCTGAGATCACTTAATTCAACACTTTGGGAATGCACAAATATCGCTATGAGCATGGCACCTAATGTGGGCACAGGATGGGTGTCTGGTGTCATGAGAAATCAGTCACTGGAGAAGGGGAAGGAGGTGCCCCGCCTCAAGGATATGGGCTTCTATGCAAGAGATAGATGAGGCAATTGGTGTTGTCAGGAACAGAGAAATTTCTACCTGGAGAAATGGAAGTCACGCTTTTTCCCATGTGTTTAAGTGAAAATCACAGATGACCATGGGTATGGGCAGGGAGCATATCTGTTCACTGTTGTATTGTACTCTCCCAAGCACTTAATACAGTGTTCTGCACCCAGTAAGTACTCAATAAATATGACTGAGTGAATGATGTGCAGTATTCACAGTATTGTGAGCAGACAGGAAGGGAAGAGGAAAAGCTGGATTGACAGAAGGTGGTATAGTGACCTTGGGACTCGGAACTGGCCTACTGGCCCCTCTAGACCCTAAGCTCATAGTGGGCAGGGAATGTGTCTGTTCTATTTCTTTATTGTACTCTCCCGAGTGTTTATTACAATACTCTGCACAGAATCACCTCACCCCCTCATACCTCACCTCACTACTCTCCTACTACAATTCAGCCCACCCACCCTTCACTCTAATGCCAACCTTCTTACTGTACCATGATCCCATCTATCTCTCCACCGACCTCTCAACCATCTACTCCCTCTGGCCTGGAATGCCATCCCTCCTCATATCTGACAGACAGTGACTCTCCCCTACTTTAAGACACATTTTCTCTAAGAGGTCTTCCCTGATTAACCCCTTCTTTCCTCTTCTCCCACTCCCTTCAGCATCACCCTGACTTCCTGCCTTTATTCATCTCCCCTCCCAGACCCACAGAACTGATATACATATCTGTAATTTATGTATTTATTTATATTAAAGTCTGTCTCCCCTTTTAGACTGTAAGCTCCTTGTCGGCAGGAAATAGGTCTGTTCACTGTTATACTGTACTCTCCCAAGGTCTTGGTACAGTGTTTTGCACACAGTAAACGCTTAGTTTGTCTTGTCTTATGCTGTCACGTCATCTCCGACCCTCAGCGATGCCATGGACATATCTCTCCCAGAATCCCCCACTTCCATCTGCAATCATTCCAGTAGTGGATCGGGAGAATTTTCTTGGTAAAAATACAGAAGTGGTTTACCATTGCCTCCTTCCATGCAGTAAGTTTGAATCTCCACTCTCAACTCTCTCCCATGCTGCTGCTGCCCAGCACAAGTGAGTTTTGACTTGTAGTAGATTGTCTGCCACTCACTAGCCTCTGCCTGAGCTACGAATTGAATGGGTAGGCCTCTGCTTGACTCTTCCTCCCATATTTGAAACTGGTAGAATACTGGAAATTCTCCAGGTGTGACCCTGAGGGGGTAAGCACGTAATCAATACAATTAAATGACTGAATGAATAGTAAGTGCTCAATAAATATGACTGATTGACATGGGCAAGTCATTTAATCCCTCTGGGCCTTGATTCCCTCATCATTAATAATGACTAATCTTTGTAAAACAAGGCATTCTTAGTGAACAGCATGGTTATCACACCCATAGCTACCAGGGCCTGGGATGCAGGATTGTTCATCATTGTGGGTGCTCTCTGCAGTCTCCAGGGTTTGCTCAAGTGGGTTGGGTGCCTCATGGGTGCCATTGGCATCCTGATGATACCAGGAAGAAGTCAACACATTTAACCAAGACACTGAAACCCAAGGCTGAAGCAGAGATCCTTAAAATCACCTCTGCTCCTCCCTCAGTCTCCCTCCTCCTGCCCCTTCCTCAACTTTCCCATCTTTCCCAGGTCTGCTTTCTCTCAGAATTCACTTTCTCTCAGAATTCACCCCTTCCACCTTTGACTTCAACCCCACCCCATTACACCTTATCAAAGCTTCTTCTCCACTGTTTTCAAACATGCTCATGTCTCCCCTAGCCTAAAAAAGCCTGCCTTTTACCCCACGGCTCCCTCCAGTTATCTCCTCATCTTCTTCTTATCATTGCTCTCCATCCTCCTTGAGCAAATTGTCTACACTGCTGTCTCCGGTCCTCTCCTCTGATTCTCTTTCTGAAACATACTAATCTGGCTTCCACTTCATTCACTCCATAGATACTGCCCTCTCAGTGTTCACAAATGATTTCCTTCTTGCTAAATCCAATGGCCTCTACTCCAACCTAATCCTCTCCTACCTTTCAGCTGCCTTCAACACTATCGACCATCCCCTTTCCGGGAAGTATTTTCTAACCTGGGCTTCACTGACACTGTCCTCTCCTAGTTCTCCTATCGCTGTGGCTGCTCATTCTCAGTCTCTTCAATGGGCTCCATCTCTGCCTCCCACCGCCTAAATATGGGAATCCTTCAAGGTTCAGTTTTGGTTCTCCTTCTATTCTCCATCTACACCCATTCTCTTGAAGAACTCTTTCACTCCCACAGCTTTAACTACCATCTCTATGCAGATGATTCCCAAATGTACATCTCAAGCCCTGATCTCCATATTAAGTATAGACAGAAGTGGGGAGAGTCAGGAGACAGAGAGGTCAGCAGGGAGGCTGGATGGAATTACATACTGACATTAGCTAAAGTATTAGCTATTGTTCATTCGTTATTAGGTACCTCAGGTTTGAAAGGACTCTTTCCAAATACCTCCCAGCATTTTTAGCAACCAAGATGATCGGGGGAAGTTCTTTATTGAAAAGATGAGGACTTTTCAGGCTGGAAAGAGGAAGTCTGAGGTGAAATAAAGTTTCCACTATCAGGAAGGTTGTGGACTGGGTGACTATGACATTGTTCACTAAATCAAACTCAGCAGGATGCGGGGGCTCTCTACTGAAGCTTCAAGGTTGTAGGCTCAAAATAAACAAAGTAAAGATCTTCCTCACCCAGAATGGCAAACATGGGACACCTTACCCTAGGAAAATGCTCAAGCCAAAAACCTCAGAATATCTAAGAGAGGTTTGCATGAATTAATGAGCAAAAGGTCTCTGGCTAGGGTGGGAAGAGTTGAGGGCAGTGGGAAGGAAATACAATTATTATTATTATTTAAGTATTTGTTAAGCACTTGCTGTGTGCCAGGCACAGTACTAAACACTGGGGTGGATACAGGCAAATAGGATTTGACACAGTTCCTGTTCCTCAAAGGGCTCACAGTCATTCAGTCATTCATTCAATCACATTTATTGAGCACTTACTGTGTGCAGAGCACTGTATTAAGAGCTGGGAAAGTAAAATTCAGTAGTAAAGAGAGACAATCCTTGCCCACAACAGGCTTACAGTCTAGAAGGAGGAGACAGACACAAAAACAAGTAAACAGGCATCGATATAAATAGAATTATATATATATATATATATATATACACACATATACATAGTGCTGTGGGGCGGGAAGAGGGGAATAGAGCAAAGGAGCACGTTGAGGCAATGCAGAGGGAAGGGAGAGCTAAGGAAAAGGGGGGCATAGTCTGGGAAGGCCTCTTGGAGAAGGTGAGCCTTCAGAAGGGTTTTGAAAGGAGGGAAGAGTGATTGTTTGGCAGATGTGAGGAGGGAGGGCATTCCTGGCCAATGGTAGGAAGTGGGTCAGGGATTGACGGTGGGACTGGCGAGATGAGGCCCAGTGAGGAGGTTACCATGAGAGGAGCTGAGTGTGCAGGCTGGGCTCTAGAAGGAGAAAAGGGAAATGAGGTAACAAGAGACAAGGTGATCGAGAGTTTTGAAGCTAATAGTGAGGAGTTTTTGTTTGATACGGAGGTTGAGAGGCAACCACTGGAGATTTTTGAGGAGAGGACAACGTTTCTGCACTGAACGTTTCTCTAGGAAGATAATCCAGGCAGCAGAGTGAAGTATTATTCCTCATTTTATAGATGAGAGAACAAAGGCACAGTGAAGTGATTTGTCTAAGGTCACACAGCAGACAAGTGGAGGAGTGGGGATTAGAACCCATGACCTTCTGACTCTTAGGCCCATGCTCTATCCACTACACTATGTAGCAATAGAAGCCTGGGATAAGGTTCCTCCTATGTCTTGGCAGTGATAGAAATTGTCAGTTCAAAATGGCAACAATCTGTTGTTTGGGATATTTGATGCCTCTCCCCAAATTCTACATTCTATTTGCTGTGTGCAGCCAGAGGCTGGGTTTGGAGGATGCTTGTGGTTTGGTGAGTTGAAAAGAGCTCTCAGAGGGTGAGAAAAGCAGTCCAACACCAGAATCAAGGTCTCCTGATCATTCATTTATTCATTCAATTGTATTTATTGAGCACCTAAGTGTGCAGAGCACTGTACTAAGTGCTTGTTACCCCTTTAGGCGTGACTGCATAGAATAAACCCACCAGAACTGGACAATGGACATGAATCAGGCAGGATCCTCCCAGCTCTGACTGGAACAAAGTTATGAAACAATCAAAAAATTGGGATGAACTTCTCGGGATAATCACTACAATACTAGGCAGAGCTGGGTAAGCCTATTACTATGTCTCATCGATTCACCGAATGAATATTCTTTCTTTTCTATTCCAAGATCCGTCTTGATGTACACTGCTGCTTCAAGAAATGCAACTGTGTTTGTGCATCTTCATTCTACAGTCCAAGCACTTAGAGGCATTCTAACTCTCATCTGTCCATCCCGTTGGTTGACAGTCTGCTTCATTAAATCCTTGAATTATTTGTTTCCTGCTCTCTGGGTTAGTGGGTGCCCCTTTACAGGTTCCCATGTAGGAGCTCATTGGGTTCCTGCCTTCATACATTCTCCTCCTGTGTGGCTCTGAGAATTGTTTCAATGCTGGAGAGCTGACTGCATTCCTGGACCTGTATTATCCCCTTCCTATGAATAGATCATGGAGGACAACTGCCCTGCAGATGTGGCTTTGAAGAGAGTGTTTCATCCAAATATGATTGTATGAGTAGTCAATGCTAAAGAATAAAGCTCTTTCTCTACAGATCTTTATCACACAGAGTTTATATTTCCCACTGATGGAAATGAAAGGCTGTTTCCATCCAAGAACCTTTTCTAGTGACACCGTTCCTTCCAGGAGATAATTTGTAGGGATATGTTGAATATATGCTCCATATGGGGAACGAAGTGTCTGTTAATTCTGTTGTACTCTCCCAAGAGATTAGTACAGTGCTCTGCACATAATGCTCAATAAATGTGATTGATTGATAATACTGAGCATTCATGGGATAATGTCCCAGGCTTAATCACTTACTGTTGCTGGCAGAGTCACTTTGTTTAAAAGTAACTTTGGCTCTTGTGAAAGGTAGCAGAACAACTGCAAGAGCAGCGATCTATCTCACAAAGTAGGCATATTAACTATTATTATTATTTTTTTTTGGTATTTGTTAAGCGCTTACTATGTGCCGAGCACTGTTCTAAGCGCTGGGGTAGACATAGGGGAATCAGGATGTCCCACGTGGGGCTCACAGTCTTAATCACCATTTTACAGATGAGGGAACTGAGGCACAGAGAAGTTAAGTGACTTGCCCACAGTCACACAGCTGACAAGTGGCAGAGCTGGGATTCGAACTCATGAGTCCTGACTCCAAAGCCCATGCTCTTTCCACTGAGCCACGCTGCTTCAATTATGGTATTTTTAAGCACTTACTGTGTGTCAAGCACTGTTCTAAGCCCTGGGATAGACACAAAGTAATCATGTTGTCCTACATGGGACTCACGGTCTTAATCACCATTTTACAGACAAAGTAATTGAGGCACACAGAAGTTAAGTGGCTTGCCCAAGATCACACAGCAGACAAGTGGCAGAGCAGGGATTAGAATCCATGTCCTCTGACTCCCAAGTCCATAATCGTTCCACTAGGCCATGCTGCTTCTCTATTAAGTCACTAAACCACACTGTTATTCTACAGGCTGCAGCAGTATCAGGGCTCTCCCACATTACCTCTGTAGAGTTCTTTATAATAATAATAATAATGATATTAATAATGGTTTTTGTTAAGTGCTTACTATGTGCAAGCACTGTTCTAAGCACTGGGATAGTTACAAGGAAATCAAGTTATTCCACGTGGGGCTCACAATCTTAATCCCCATTTTACAGATGAGGTAACCGAGGCACAGTTAAGTGACTTGCCCAAGTCACTAAGACAAGTGGCTTAGCCAGGATTAGAACCCACATCCTGTGGCTCCCAAGCCTGTGTTGTTTCCACTAAGCCAATGATATTGGCAAAATGATGCACAAGTCTCATGATTTCAAGCTTCCCACATTCCCATGAATTATACTAAGCATCAGTGTTACCAAGTCCAAAGTCCTGGTCCTGCCACTTGCCTACTGTGTGACTGATCATGTCATATAACTTCTCAGTGCCTCCGTTTTCTGATCTGTTAATGGGAATTCAATATCTGATCACCCTCTCCATTAGATTAATTAATTAATTCATTCAATTGTATTTATTGAGCGCCCGTACTAAGTGTTTGGAAAGTACAGTTCAGCAACAAATAGAGACAACTGCTACCCAACAACGGGCTCATGGTGAGTTCTATATAGGACAAGAAATAGGTCCAACCTAGTTATCTTGAAACTACCCCAGTCTTACTAATGCCAGAATTATTCTGATTATTACTACTGTTTCTAATACTACCAGGGTAACCACTCCAGCCATGCAGATAAGTAATGTCTCAGGTGCTGGGGTCCTGATTAGAAGCAGGTCAAGTTCAATGGAAATCAGACAATGGATCTCAAAGAGAAGCAGCGTGGCATAGTGGAAAGATAGTTGTTAGAGCAAGTGCTGGGAATCAAAAGGACCTGGGTTCTAATCCTGACTCTGCCATTTGTCTGCTGTGTGACCTTGGGCAAGTCATTTGTCCATGCTCCAGTTACCTCATCTGTAAAGTGGGGATTAAGAATAATGTTGGTATTTGTTGGTATTTGTTAAGCGTTTACTACGTGCCGAGCACTGTTCTAAGCACTGGGGTAGATACAGGGTAATCAGGTTGTCCCACGTGAGGCTCACAGTTAATCCCCATTTTCCAGATGAAGTAACTGAGGCACAGAGAAGTTAAGTGACTTGCCCACAGTCACACAGCTGACAAGTGGCAGAGCCAGGATTTGAATTTATGACCTCTGACTCCCAAGCCCATGCTCTTTCCACTGAGCCACGCTGCTTCTCATGTCATGTCACAGTGATTACGACTGTGAGCCTAATGGGAGACATGGACTGTGTCCAACCCCATTAGCTTTTATCTACCCAAGCTTTTAGTACAGTGCCTGTAGCACATGGCCAAAGAATGGGCTTGGGAGTCAGAGGACAGGGGTTCTAATCCCAGATCTGCCACATTTCTCTGTGACTTGGATAAGTAACCTTACCTCTCTGTACCTCAGTTACCTCATCTTTATAGTGGGAATTAAGACTTTGAGCCCCATGGAGGACAGGCACTGTGTCCAACCTGATTAACTTGTATCATAGCATCTAGAACAGTGCTTGGAACAGAGTAACAGTTTAACAAATACCATTATTATTATGTGTTTAACAAATACGATAAAAAACTAACATTTTCTACCTCTCCTATTTCCCCTTAATTTAGCATCAAAAAGAGTCTGTATTTTAGAGAGCACTATGTCACTAGTTACCTTTAGATGCTGTGTTTTCTGAACCCACTGATCTGGGGAACCAGCTTGCTTGTTGGGCCAGGCAATTATTCACCGCTTCTAGTGTGCTGGGCATTGAGAAAGGCAGTGAGCTAAGCAGGAGTAGGTAGGGTGGGAGGGAAAATGAGGGAACAGCTGCTGCAAAATGTTCTGGCCCAACAGAATTTCTGAAGCTCAGTGAGGCTTGAAAAACCACCTGTAGGGACTAAATAATGATTTCACCCTCCAACCCACCCTGGAGGTAAACCACGTGTATTAATAATCTTCATGTGCTCTTCCTAAGAGGAATGAACTGATTAAGTTATTAGCTTTATAAATAAGGAGAAATATCTGTTTACATAATAATGTTGGTATTTGTTAAGCGCTTACTATGTGCAGAGCACTGTTCTAAGTGCTGGGGGAGATACAAGGTAATCAGGTTGTCCCACGTGAGGCTCACAGTCTTCATCCCCATTTTACGGACGAGATACCTGAGGCACAGAGAAGTGAAGTGACTTGCCCACAGTCACACAGCTGACGAGTGGCAGAGCCAGGATGTATAAGGGGAGGTCGCTTTCCTCAGAGAGGGAAAATGTGATCTCCATTAAAGTTAATATTTGATAAATTTGAATGGACAGCTGAGGCTCACACTCTTACAACCAGGAGAACAGGTATTTCACTTCCATTTTAGAGATGGGGAAACAGAGGCCCAGAGAAGTTACACTGCTGGCCCAAAGTCACGCGGCAGGCAAGTGGTAGAGCCAGGACAAGAACCCAGTCCTATATTGCCTATAATCCTATAGACAGTCCTATATTCTTTCCACTAGGCAACACGGCTTTCCAATTGAGTAAGAATTAAGAAAATGATGTTAATGTTGGTATTTGTTAAGCGCTTACTATGTGCAGCTCACTGTTCTAAGCGCTGGGGTAGACACAGGGGAATCAGGTTGTCCCACGTGGGGCTCACAGTCTTAATCCCCATTTTACAGATGAGGTAACTGAGGCACAGAGAAGTTAAGTGACTTGCCCACAGTCACACAGCTGACAAGTGGCAGAGCCAGGATCGAACCCAGAAAAAGCTGGAAGAAAAAGCTGACTGTTAATAATAATTATGGTATCTGTTAAGCACTTAGTATGTGTCAGGCACTGCACTACACGCTGGGATGGATACAAGCAATTTGGATTGGACACAGTCCCTTGTCCAATGTGGGGTTCACAGTCTCAATCCCCATTTTACAGATGAGCTCACTGAGGTACAGAGAATTTAAGTGACTTGCCCAAGGCCATACAGCAGACAACTGGCAGAGCTGGGATTAGAACCCATGACCTGCTGCATCACAGGCCTGTGCTCTAACCATTAGGCCATGCTGCTTATACTGAGAATAGCACTCACAACTGATATCCTATGTATTGAAGACTTCCACTTAAGTGTCATGCTGGATACAAAGAAATTAAAGCAAATGAAACCTTTCTCTTATTATTAATAACAATCATCAATTAATGTATTTATTGAGCTTTTACTGCAGGCAGAGCACTGTTCTAAGACCTGAGGAAGAGTACAATATAATAGAGTTGGTAAACTCATTCCCTCCCCACAGTGAGCTTGGAGATAATAATAATAATAATATTAATAATATTTGTTAAGCACTCACTATGTGCCAAATCTTGAACTAAGAGCAGGAGTGGATAAAGGAAACCAGATCGGACACAATCGCCATCCCTTATGGGACTCACAGTCTGAGGGGCCGAGGTGCGGTGAACAGGTATAGAATGCCCAATTTAAAGATGAGGAAACTGAGGTCAATCCACACCACATACCAGGAGACTGGGTTTGATTTTTAAAGACAAAGTAATCAAAGGCATGGTTTTGGGAGAGGATGGAAGGAGGGACAAGAGGAAATGCAGTCTGGTGGAGTAAGAGTGTGAAATAGTGGAAAGATCACAGGCCTGGGATGTCAGAGAACCTGGGTTCTAATCCCAGTTCTGCCACTTTTTCTTTTAATGGCACTCATTAAGCACTAACTATGAGCCATGTACTGTTCTAAACTCTGGGGTGGACACAGTTCTTTTCCCACAAAAGGAAAGGTATTGAATCACCATTTTACAGTTGAGAAAACTGAGGCACAGAGAAGTTAAGTGACTTGCCCAAAGTCACATAGCAGACGAGTAGCAGAGCCAGGATTAAAACCTCTGAATCCCAGGTCCATGCTCTTTCCACTAGGCCACACTGTTTCCTTGATTTCCTGTTTTCCACACCTGACTGTAGTGGGATCTTGGGCCTGTCACCTAGTTTATCTGTGCCTCATTTACCCCATCTGTAAAATGGGGATTAAATTTTTGCTCTCCCTCCTTTTGTTTTTATGGTATCCGTTAAGTGCTTACTATGTGCCATGAACTGTACTAAGTGCTGGGGTAGATACAAGACAATTTGGATGAACACAATCCACGTCCTACATGAGGCTCACAGCTTTAATCCCCATTTTACAGATGAGGTTACTGAGGCACAGTGAATTTTGGTGTTACCCGAGGACACACAGCAGAAAAATCTCTTAGACTGTGTGTCCCATATGGGAGAGGGATGCATTTGTTCTCACTGTACTTTAACAATCCAGAACTTGGCTCATAGTAGCTTTATTCATTCATTCATTCATTCATTCATTCATTCATTCATATTTATTGAGAACTTACTGTGTGCACAGCACTGTACTAAGCACTTGAAAAATACAATTTGGCAACAAATAGAGACAATCCCTACCAAATAACCGGTCACAGTCTAGAAGCAGGGAGACAGACAACAAAACAAAACAAAACCGGTAGATAGGCATCACTAACATCAATATTAATAAATAGGATTACAGATAAACACACACCATTAATCAAGTAAATAGAATAATAAATATGTACATATATACACAAGTGCTGTGGGCTGCTTAACAAATACAACAGTTATCATTTCTATTATTTAATCAGAGGTGGGGAGATGATTAGTAACATACGGAAACACTAGACAATAAATGTTTAATAAATAAGGAAATCATATGGCCTAGTTGGAAGAGTAGAGGCCTGGGAATCAGAGGACCTGAGTTCTAATCCCAACTTCATCTCTTGCCGGTTGAAAGATGTGGGATAAATTAACTGACTTCTCTTTGCCTCAATATCCTCATCCATAAAATGGGAGTTTAATACCTCTCCCCTCTTCAGCACTTAGAACAGTTCTTGGCTTGCACTAACTGCTTGGGAAGCAGAGTGGCTTAGTGGCAAAAGCCAGGGCTTGGGAGTTAGAGGTCATGGGTTCTAATCCCAGCACTGCCACTTGTCAGCTGTGTGACCTTGGGCAAGCCACTTCACTTCTCTATGCCTCAGTGACCTCATCTATTAAATGGGGATGAATGTTTGAGCCCCACGTGGGACAACCTGATTACCTTGTATCTACCCCAGCACTTAGAACAGTGCTTGGCACATAGTGAACACTTAATAAAAACCAACATTATCATTATTATTATTAATAAGAACTTATTACAGTGCTCTGCAAAAGTAAGCCCTCAAAAAATACTATTGATGATGGTGATGATGATAACTAAAATAAAAATAATAAAAAATAAAAATAACAATAAAATAATAATAATATATGTTAAGTACTCATTAGATGCTAGGCACTGTATTAGGTGCTGTGGTAGATTTAAGATTACCAGCTTGGACACAGTCCCAGTCCCACACAGAGCTCACATATCCTCCAAGAGTTCTAAATAAATAAATCCTCATATCCTCTATTTGCCCTCCCCTCTGCATCCCCTATATACATGGTTGTGTACCCCTTAAACACTTTGATACTCACCCCAGCCTGACAGCACTTGTGTACCTATCCTTATACTCTCTTACCTCCCCATCTGTAATTTATACTCTCCCATTTCTCCTATCTGAAATTTATTTTAATGTCTCTATCCCCCTCCAAACTATAAGCACCTTGATCTCGCCTGTCTTGCCACCAACCTCTAGCCCACGTCCTACCTCTGGCCTGGAATGCCCTCCCTCCTCACATCCACCAGACAATTTCTCTCTCCCCTCTTCAAAGCCCTGCTGAAGGCCCATCTCCTCTAAAAGGCCTTCCCAGACTAAGCCACACTTTTCCTTATCTTCCACTCCCTTCTGCTTTATCCTGATTCATTCCCTTTGCTCCCTGTCAACAGAATTTATGAATAGATCTATAATATAATTTCTTTATATTGTTGCCTCCTTATTTGTATTCATATCTATCTCTCTCCCCTCCCCCCACCACCCTGCCTCCCCAAGACTGTGATCTTGCTGTGGGCAGGGGGATTATCCCTCTTTATTGCTGTATTGTACTTTCCCAAGTGCTTAGTACAGTGCTCTGCACACAGTAAAACCTCAATAAATAAGATTGAATGAATGAATGAATGAATGAATGAGTAATAATTATGGTATTTGTTAAGTGCTTACTATGTGCCAGGCACTGTTCTCACTGCTGGGGTAGATGCAAGCAAATAGGGTTGGACACAGTCCTTGTTCCAGTGGGGCTCACAGACTCAATCCCCATTTTACAGGAGAGGTAACTGAGACACAGAGAAGTGAAGTGACTTGTCCAATGTCACACAACAGACAAGTGGCAGAGCCACAAGTGGCAGATTAGAACCCATGATTTTCTGACTCCCAGGCCCATGCTCAATATTTCATTCAGTGTAGCTTAGAGGAAAGAGCACAGGTTTGGAAGTCAGAGGTCATGGGTTCTAATCCCAGCTCCATCACTTGTCAGCTGTGTGACTTTGGGCAAGTCATTTAACTATTCCTCAGTGACCTCATCAGTAAAATGGGGATTGAGTGAGCCCCACTATTTCCAATCTTATTACCTTCTCTCTACCCTGTGCTTAGAAGAGTGCTTGGCACAATAGTAAGCACTTAAACAAATACCAACATTATTGAAAATCAGCATGGCTTAGTGGAAAGAACATGGGCTTGGGAGTCAGAGTTAATAATAATGTTAGTATTTGTTAAGTGCTTTCTATGTGCAGAGCACTGTTCTAAGCGCTGGGATAAATAAAGGGTAATCAGGTTGTCCCATGTGGGACTCACAGTCTTTATCCCCATTTTACAGATGAGGTAACTGAGGCACAGAGAAATGAAGTGACTTGCCCAGAGTCACACAGCTGCCAAGTGGCAGAGCCAGTATTTGAACCCATGACCTCTGACTCCTAAGCCCGGGCTCTTTCCGCTGAGCCACGCTGTAGAGTTGTGAGTTCTAATCCCGGCTCTGCCACTTATTAGCTATGTGACTTCGTGCAAGTCACTTAACTTCTCTGTCCCTCAGTTACCTCATCTGTAAAATGGCGATAAAGACTGTGAGCCCCACGTGGGGCAACCTGATTACCTTGTATCTACCCCAGCACTTAGAACAATGCTTGGCACAGAGTAAGTGCTTAACAAATACCATCATCTCTGCCACTTGTTAGCTGTGTGATTGTGGGCAAGTCACTTAACTTCTCTGTGCCTCAGTTACCTCATCTGCAAAATGGGCATATAGAGTGTGAGCCTAACGTGGGACAACCTAATGACTCTGTATCTACCCCAGCGCTTAGCACAGTGCTCTGCACATAGTAAGCACTTAACAAATACCAACATTATTAGTATTGCTAGGGCATGTGTCATGTCCACCAACTCTGTTGTATTGTACTCTACAAAGTGTTTAGTACAGTGGTCTGCCCACAGTAAGTACTTAATAAATGCAATTGATTGACTCACTGGTTATCTTCCCTTGATGGTAAGGCTCTCTCCAGCTATAGCCTCATCCCCCTACTACCATTCCTTTCCAAACTCCTTGAGTTAGAGGTTTACACCTGCTGCCTCCATTTCTTTCCTTGACCCCCTCCAAATTGGCTTCCATCCTCTTCACTCCATGGAAACCGCTCTCTCTAAAATCAACAGAGACCTTTTGCCCGAATCCAACAGCCTCTACCCTATCCTAATTCTCTTTGACCTCTCAGTTGCCTTTGACACCATGGACCATCCCCTTCTCCAAAAATTTTATCCAACTACGCTTCACTGACACTGTCCTTCTGGTTCTCCTCTTATATTTTTGACAACTAATTATTAGTTTCTTTTGCAAGCTTCTCTTCTGCCAGTGGGGAGTGGGGGGTGTTCCTCAAAGCTTACTTCTTGGTCCCCTTCTTTCTCTATCTACACCCACCCCCTTGGAGAACTCATTTGCTTCCATTGCTTTAACTACCATTAAATACCAAACTTTTCTGCAGGCTTAAGTTTCCTCCTGCTTTCAGGACAAATCCACCTGGATGTTCTGCCAACACCTCAAACTGGACATGAGCTAAACACAACTCCTCAACTTCCTACCCAAACTCTTAATTCCACTCGACTTTTCCATCACTATAGAAAATATCACTATCCTCCCTATGTCACTAGCCCATAATCTTGGCATTATCCTCACCTCATCTTTTCCATTCCACCCACATATTTGACCTGTCACCACACCCTGTTGCTTCCATCTTCACAGCATTTCTAAAATCCATCCTTTGCTCTCCATCCCACTGTTACTACGGTAACCCAAGCACTTATCATATCCTGCTTTGACTACTGCATCAGTCTCTTTGCTGTGTTCCCAGCCTCCTGTTCATCGTCACTCCAGGCCATACTTCACTATCCTGCCCAGATTACTTTCCCAAAAACAAGTCAGTTCAATATCCCTACTCTTCAAGAACTTCCAGAGGTTGCTCAACCACAACCACATCAAACAGAAACTCATTACCAATGGCTCTAAAACACTCCAACCCTTCCCACCTCACAGATTTCCTATTACAGCCCATCTCTCACACTTTTGTCCACTAGTGCTAGCTTGCTCACCGAGCCTTGAACTTACCTATCTCTCCACCATTCCCTCTCCTGTGTCCTCTCTCTAGCCTGGAACTCCCTTCCTCTTCAGATCTGACAGACCACCACTCTTCCAATATTAAGACCCTTAGTAAAATCACATCTCCTCCAAGAAGCCTTCCCCGATTGAGCCCTCTTTTTCCTGACTCCCTTGCCCCTCTGTGTCACTTATGCACCTGGATCTGTATCCTTTAAGCAGTTGCTATTAACCTTATCCTCAAATTCTGTACATGTCCATAATTTATTTATTTATTTAATTTATTATTTATATTAATGCCTGTCTCCCTTGTATACTCTAAGCTCCTTCTGGAGAAGGAACATTCATTCACTCATTCAATCATCTTTATTGAGTGGTTACTTTCTGCAGGGCACTTACTCAGAGCTTGGCAGAGTACAATACAACAATAAACAGATACACCCCTGTCCACAACAAGCTTGCAATTTAGAAGGGATATGTTTACCAACCTGGTGTATTGTACTTTTCCAACTGCTTAGTACAGTGCTCTCCACTTGGTAACCATTCAATAAATAGAATTGATTGAGTATAGATAGGAGAAATAATAGAGTGCATAAGATGCTAACTTGGGTGAGGTTGTAGTATCTTCCTCTACAATCCATATATTGATATTCAAGTTCAAGATCAATCAACCAGTGCTAATTACTGAGCACTTACTGTGGAGAGCACTCTTGGAAGACTACAACAGAGTTGGTAGACATATTTCCTTCCCACAATGAGCTTATGGTCTAGAGGGAAGATGGCATCAATGTAAATAAGTGAAGAGAACATCATGACAAGTGAAGTGAATGTTAAATGTCTAAGCAGTACAGATGCAAGTGTATAAATGTCAAAGATAGAAGAGGGAATCAGGGAAAAGAGGGCTTAATTGGGGATGGCCTCTTGGAGGAGACCTGACCTTAATAAGGCTTCGAAGATGGGAAGAGTGGTGGTCTGGCACATATGGAGGGGGTGGGAGTTCCAGACCAGAGGGAGGATGTGGGAAAGGGGTCATCAGTGAAATAGATGAGATTCATTCATTCATTCATTCAATAGTATTTATTGAGCGCTTACTATGTGCAGAGCACTGTACTAAGTGCTTAGAATGAACAAGTAGGCAACAGATAGAGACAGTCCCTGCCGTTTGACGGGCTTACAGACTAATCGGGGGAGACGGACAGACAAGAACAATGGCAATAAACAGCGTCAAGGGGAAGAACATCTCGTAAAAACAATGGCAACTAAATAGAATCAAGGCGATGTACATTTCATTAACAAAATAAATAGGGTAATGGAAATATATACAGTTGAGCAGACGAGTACAGTGCTGTGGCGATGGGAAGGGAGAGGTGGAGGAGCAGAGGGAAAAGAGGAGAAAGAGGGTTTAGCTGCGGAGAGGTAAAGGGGGGGTGGCAGAGGGAGTAGAGGGAGAAGAGGAGCTCAGTCTGGGAAGGCCTCTTGGAGGAGGTGAGTTTTAAGTAGGGTTTTGAAGAGGGAAAGAGAATCAGTTTGGCGGAGGTGAGGAGGGTGGGTGTTCCAGGACCGCGGGAGGATGTGGCCCAGGGGTCGACGGCGGGATAGGCGAGACCGAGGGACAGTGAAGAGGTGGGCGGCGGAGGAGCGGAGTGTGCGGGGTGGGCGGTAGAAAGAGAAAAGGGAGGAGAGGTAGGAAGGAGCAAGGTGATGGAGAGCCTTGAAGCCTAGAGTGAGGAGTTTTTGTTTGGAGCGGAGGTTGATAGGCAACCACTGGAGTTGTTTAAGAATTCATTCAATAGTATTTATTGAGCGCTTACTATGTGCAGAGCACTTTACTAAGCGCTTGGGATGAACAAGTCGGCAACAGATAGAGACAGTCCCTGCCATTTGACGGGCTTACAGTCTAATCGGGGGAGACGGACAGACAAGAACAATGGCAATAAACAGCGTCAAGGGGAAGAACATCTCGTAAAAACAATGGCAACTAAATAGAATCAAGGCGATGTACAATTCATTAACAAAATAAATAGGGTAACGAAAATATATACAGTTGAGCGGACGAGTACAGTGCTGTGGGGATGGGAAGGGAGAGGTGGAGGAGCAGAGGGAAAAGGGGAAAATGAGGCTTTAGCTGCGGAGAGGTAAAGGGGGGATGGCAGAGGGAGTAGAGGGGGAAGAGGAGCTCAGTCTGGGAACGCCTCTTGGAGGAGGTGATTTTTAAGTAGGGTTTTGAAGAGGGAAAGAGAATCAGTTTGGCGGAGGTGAGGAGGGAGGGCGTTCCAGGACCGCGGGAGGATGTGACCCAGGGATCGACGGCGGGATAGGAAGGGGAGTGACAGGCCCAGATCGTTTCTGCAAGAAGATGAGCCGGGCAGTGGAGTGAAGAATAGACTGGAGCGGGGCGAGAGAGGAGGAAGGGAGATCAGAGAGAAGGCTGACACAGTAGTCTAGCCAGTATATAATGAGAGCCCGTAGCAGTAAGGTAGCCGTTTGAGTGGAGACGAAAGGGCGGATCTTGGCGATATTGTAAAGGTGACAGTGAACAAGTTGGTGCTAGAGGAGTGAAGTGCACAGCTTGGGTTGTAGTAGGAGACCAGTGAGGTAAAGTAGGATGGAGCAAGCTGATAGAGTCCTTTAATGCAGAGGTGGAAGGGCAACGAATGGAGGTTCTTGAGGAGTAGGTTGATGTGACTAGAAAGGCTTTTGAGAAAAATGATCTAGGCGGCAGAGTGGAGTATAGTTTGGAGTGGAGAGAGACGGGAAGCAGGAGGTCAGCTAGGAGGCAGATGCAGTAGTCAAAGTGGGAGAGGATAAGTGCTTGGATCAACATGGTAGCAGTTTGGATGGAGAGGAAAGGGCAGATTTTAGCAATTTCGTAAAGGTACAACTGTCATGATTTGGTGACAGATTGAATATGTGAGTTGTACGAGAGAGACAGGCTTGCAATTGCTTTTTTTGCGGTATTTAGTGTAAGCTGCCACCAGGGTTATCAGGAAAGGAACCAGACAAAAGTGCTAGTAACTCCAGCTAGTTACTACAAACACACAGAAGTTTGAAAAAAGGAAATATGGACAGCTAAATTTGATCCAAATGCTTACTAGGTTTGCTATATACACACACAACAAGCAAACCTTCTTAGAGAAGCAGCATTGCCTATTGGAAAGAGCATATGTGCCTGGGAGACAGAGGACCTGGGTTCATTCATTCAGTTCATTCAATTGTATTTATCAATCATTAAATTAATCCATAAATTAATTACTTATTGAATATATTATTATTTAATACAACATTGCCAAGATCCACCCTTTCCTCTCCATCCAAACCTCTACCACATTACCACATCTTTTCCTGCCTGGATTGCTACATCAACCTCCTTTCTGACCTCCCAACCTCCTGCCTCTCCCCACATCAGTCCATACTTCAATCTGTGCCCAGATTATCTTTCTACGGAAACATTCTGGGTATGTCATCCCACGCCTCAAAAAATCTCCAGTGGTTGCCTATCAACCTCCATAGCAAACAAAAAACTCCACACTATTGGCTTCAAAGCTCTCCATCACCTTGCCCCTTCTTACCTCACCTCTCTTTTCTCCTCTTCTACATAGCAGCCCACACATTCTGCTCTTCTGGTGCTAACCCACTGTACCTTGTTCTCACCTATCTCGCCACTGAACCCTGGTCCACATCCCACTTCTGGCCTGGAATGCCCTCCCTCCTCAAATCCTCCAAACAGTCACTCTTTCCCCCTTCAAAGCTCTATTGAAGGTGCACCTCCTCCAAGAAGCCTTCGCTAATTAAGCCCCTTTTTGCTCAGCTCCCCCTCCCTTCCACCTCGACTTGCTCCCTTTTCTCTTCCCCCACCTCCCCACCCCACAGCACTTGTGTAGCAGCTTGGCTTAGTGGAAAGAGCCCGGGCTTGGGAGTCAGAGGCTGTGGGTTCTAATCCTAGATCCTCCATTAATCAGCTGTGTGACTTTAGGGAAGTCACTTAACTTCTCTGTGCCAGTTATCTCATCTGTAAAATAGGGATTAAGACTGTGAGCCCCATGCAGGACAACCTCATTACCTTATATCTACACAGTGCTTAGAATGGTGCTTGAAACAGAGTGAGCGCTTAATGAATACTGTTATTATTATCATATATGTAAATCTATAATTCTATTCATTTATTTTGATGTCTGTTTACTTATTTTGATGTCTTTGTCCCCTCCCCCCCGAGAGTATAAACCAATTGTGAGCAGGGATTTTCTCTCTTTATTACTGTATTGTACTTTCCAAACTCTTAGTACTGTGCTTTGCAAACAGTAAGTGCTTAATAAATATGATTGAATCAATTACTTAATCAATTAATTCAGTGCTATTTGTGGGCAGAGCATTGTACTAATCCTGGGTTCTAATTCCAACTCTGTCACTTGTCTTCTGAATGAACTTAACCAGTCAGTTAACTTCTCTGTGCTTCAGTTTCTTCATTTATAAAATAGTAATTAAGACTGTGAGCTCTATATGGGCAGGGAATGTGTCTGTGGTATATTATTGTACTCTCCCAAGTCCTTAGTAGGCTTTCAATAAATACTATGGGACAGGGACTGTGTCCAATCTGATTATCTTCATTCTACCCCAATGCTGAGCTCAGGGTCTGGCATATGGTAAATGCTTAACATATACCATAAAAAAGGCTACACAACATTTTGACTGGATGTACTCCTATATTGACAATGTAGTAGGAGGTAAACAACCATCAAGGCTACCGGAATCTGGTCCAGGAGGACTATGAGAGTGTGGTGCAGCAGGCAAGGAGGAGGAATCATTCATTCATCCATCCATTCAATCATATTTATTGAGTGCTTACTATGTGCAGAGCACTGTACTAAGTACTTGGAATGTACTATTCAGCAACAGATAGAGACAATCCCTGTCCAACGACATGCTCACGGTCTAAATGGGGGAGACAGACAAAAAAACAAAACAGAACAAAAAAGTAGTCTGTCATCAATCTCATCAAGAGTCTGGCCCACAACACTGATCCTCTGTAGAGGATTCCCTCTCCATCACTTCTGCCAGCACTGAAACCTCAGTGGTTGAACATATATAAGTAGAAGAAATAAATTCTTTCAAAAAGCTCCATGTGCTTAGCCCTGCCAACACCAAATGTATATTTAATAGTAATGATCATAGTAATGATTATTTTGGTATTTGTTAAGACCTTACTATGTGTCAAGCACGGATCTAAGCACTAGGGTGATTAGGTTGGGCACAGTCCCTGTCCCACAGGGGGCTCATGGTCTTAATACCCATTTTACAGATGAGATAACTGAGGTCCAGAGATATTAAATGACTTCCCCAAGGTCACGCAGCAGACGAGTGGATGAGCACGGACTAGAACCCAGGTCCTTCTGACTCCCAGGCCCATGTTCTATCCATTAGGCCACGCTGCTTCTACAAAAGCTTCCAGGTCCAGCTATAATTGAATTTAATTTGTCCCTCTCACCTTCTCAGCCAAAATAATAACAAAGTATATTGTTACATTATTAATATACCAATATCATACATTTTGATGTTGTACTAATAATGGTAGTAATAATAATAATTTTGCTAAGCATTTGCTATGTTTCAAGCACTAAATTAAGGACTGATGAAGAAAGGTGATAAGCAGATGGAACACAGTCTCTGTTCCACGTGGGATAATACTGAATAAGGGAGGGAGAACAGGCATTTAACCTCCATTTTCCAGATCAGAAAAGTGCATTACAGAAATGTTAAGTGACTTGTACAAGGTTACACAGTAGGCTGTTTTCAGAGATCAAAATCAGGAGGTTCTGTGTCCCTGTTTCCTCTTTAATTTTTCCCTGTTTCTAGATCTTAGGTAGGAAAAGAAAAGGAAAGAAAAAAACATTTTCTCTCTCTCGGTACTCCTCTTCCAAGTGAAATGTGAATAAATGATAAAATAATTGTTATTGCCATATTTCAAAGGTCCACCTAAGCATTTGGTACTCCCCCGATAGATAAAAACTAAAGAAAGTTAAACCTTTTCACTCTTTCACGAAACCCCTTCTGATAATCAATAAAGCATCAAAAAGCCTCAAAGCATTGCCTGTGGAGCATGAAGGAGAGATTCCAGTTCAGCAAAGTGTGAATTCTTTTTAAATTCTGCCCACATGTATAATTCATGAACTTTCCACTTAAAAAAAAGTTTCAGTCATTGAGCTTACCATCCCTGCTGTTGAGCTTTGCAAAGGTAGGATTGTGAGGACTGAGGGATGTTGAAGAACTGGAAAATGCTGTTGGAGCCAGTGGGGATGACAATGGGTCATCACAGTTATCTGTGAGAGAGACAAAAAGGGAGAGGAAAGTAGAGAGAGAAGGAGAGAGAGGACAGGGAGAGGGAAATGTGGGGAGAAATGGAGAGAAAGGAGATAGAATCAGAGGGAAAGGAGAGAGAAAGAGAGCAATGAAGGTGGGGAAGGGAAAGAAAGGTGAGAGAGAACGAAAAAGAGAGGGAGTGAGGGAGATGAAGAGAAAAGAGGGAAGGATAGAAAGAAGAGAAGGAGAGAGAAAGAGAGGAGTAGAAAAGGGAGGGAAAGAGTGAGAAAGGAGAGAAAGTAAAAGAAAAAAGAGAAGGGGAGAGAGAAAAAAGAGAGACAAGGATAGAGTGAGAAAGGAGAGGGCAAGAGAAAGGACAGAGAGGTAGAAAGGGAGACAGGGAAAAGAGAGAGGAAGATAAGTTAATTAAATAATCCACTCCCAAAGATATTTATTAAGAAAAAAATCAAATATACTGACAACAGAATAACCCTGACCTAATACTATTTGAACAACCATAATAATACTATGGGGTGATCACAGTCTAAGTAGGAGGGAGAACAAGTATTTAATCCCTACTTTACAGATGAGGCAATTGAGACACAGAAAAGTTGTGACATGTCCAAGGTCACACAGCAAGCAAGTGGCAGAGCTGGGATTAGAACCCAGGTCCTCTGATTCCTAGGCCCATTCTCTTTCCCCTAGGCCAAGCCTCTCTCTATGCAGAAAAAGAAGAATATCAATCAAAAGTATTTATGGAGTGATTACTGCATGTAGAACACTTTATTCATTCATTCATTCAATAGTATTTATTGAGCCCTTACTATACTGTACTAAGCGCTTGGAATGTACAATTCGGCAACAGATAGAGGCAATCCCTGCCCACTGACAGGCTTACAGTCTACTGTGCGTCAAATCCATCCTAAGGGGAAATATCACGGAGTCACTGTTTTGGGCACATCTTTCTCATGTACAGAGGAAAATACTTCACCGGCAGAGATTCAAAAAGCAACTTTATCAGTAGGTTTTTAGCACCACACTGAGACATTAACTGTAACTGTTAAAGTTCAACATAACTCTCAATTTACTAGTAACAATGTACTTAAGGGTATAACCAATCAATCAATAGTATTTATTGGGTGGTGGGTTTTTTTGCGGAGTTTTTTACTAAGTGCTTGGGAGAGTACAATACAACAGAGTTGACAGACATCTTCCCTGACCCTGACAAGCTTACAGTCTAGAGGGGGAGACGGATAATAAAATGGATTATAGCATATGCACTGTGAGGATGAGCATAGGGGGAATAAAATGTACAATTCTAAATGAAAGGGTCTTGTCAGGTCTTATGCCATCGTCTCTGGCCCATAGTGGCGCCTTGGACAAATCTGTTCCAGCATGCCCTACCTTCATCTGCAATGGTTCTGGTAGTGGATCCATAGAGTAAATGTAAAAGAGGTTTAGCACTGCCTCATTTTGAGGCAGAAAACTTGAATCTAAACCCTCGACTCTGCAGATCTGAATTTGATTTGTAGCATATTGTCTTCCACTCACTAGCCACTGCCCAAGCTAGGAATGAAATGGGTATGCTTCTGCTTGACTCTCCCTCCCATAGTCAAGACTGGTAGAATACTGCAAACTCTCCAGGTGCCATCCTGAGAGGGGAATGAATGGGTATATCCACTTATATATTCAATTATTCATTAGCAGTCTTGCCCTGACACATTTGAACAATTTTTTTTCTGAGTCATTTCCTTCTGGATTGAAAGTTCCTTGAGGATACGGAATATGTCCTTTAATATTAATGTACTCTTCTAAGGGCTAGTACAGCACCCTGAGAAAGAGGGCATTCAGCAAATGCTGATAGTACATTGTTCTTCTTTCTGGACCCAGTATTTGAAAATGTTTTGTCTGTCCACCCTATTAGATTTTTAGCTCTGCTTTTATTTAGGGCATTTAGCTGGGCTGTCCCTCTGACAACTCAAATGTACCAGGCACAAATCAAAATTCACACCCTTGTCTTCCACCTAACTTTCCCACAACTGTAGATAACACTACTATCCTCCCTATCTCACAAGCTTGTAAACTTGACATTATCCTAAATTCATTGCTCTCATTCCACATGTGTATTCAGTCAGTCATCAAATCTTGTAGATTTTTTTCAAAACATTTCTAGAATTCACCCTAATGTCTCCATCCAAACTACTACCATGTTAATCATATCTAACCTTGACTATTGCATCACCCTACTTTCTGATCTGCAAACTTCCTGTCTCTTCTCAACCCAGTCCGTATTTCATTATGCCACGTAGAACATTTTCCTAAAAAAAATAAATCCACATCTCACCATTCCTCAGATCCTCCCCCTCGCCCCTGCCATCTCCATGGTTGCCTACCTACATCCATATCAAACTGAAAGTCTTTACCATCAACTCTGAAACACTCAATTGGTTATCCTCTTCGTAACTTACCAATTTCCAACTACAACTCAGCTGAATACTTCTCTCCTCTAATGTCCTAATACTAACTGACTAATCATTTTTATTTTCCTCACCAACTTCTTGCCCACATCCTCTCTCTAGCCTGGAACTCCCTCCCCCTTCATATTTAATGGTCTATCACTCCCCACCACCACCACCCCAAGTCCTAAGTCATCCTAAAATCAGATCTCATCCAAAAGGCCTTCCCTTTTTTTCTTACTGGCTCTCCCTTCTGAATCACTTATGCACTTGGCTATGTATCCTTTAGGCATGTGATATTCACTTCCTCTATATACAATTTTTACCCTGAAATTACTCTTATCTGTAAATTATTTCAATATATATCTCCCTCTCCGGCCTGTAAGCACCTTGTTAACAGAGTTCTACTATATACTTTCCCATGCACTCACACAGTGCTTTGTACACCGTAAGTGCTGAATAAATGTCACTGAGTAATTGATCCTAAGAGGGCTGTCATTAGGTGCCTTCTTTCTGTCATAGTATAATCATCATCATCATCATAATTCTGGTATCTGTTAAGCATTTACTGGGTGCCAGGCACAGGCAAATCATGTTGGACACAGTCCCTGTCCCACGTGGGGCTCACAGTCTCAAAATTACACTTGTGTCTTTAGAAAAGGGCTTTGTCTGCAAGAGCGAGTCAACAAATACTGATGATGATAATAATAATATTAATGATAATTACAGTACTCGTTAAGCACTTTTTATCTGTCAAGCACTATTTTAAGAACTGGGATAGATACAAGTTAATCAGGTCAGACACAGTCCCTGTCCCTCATGGAGCTCACAGTCTAAGTAGAAAGGAGAAGGATTTAATCCCCATTTTACAGATTGGGTAACTGAGGCACAGGTAAATTTAAGTGACTTGCCCAAGGCCATACAGCAAATATGTGGCACAGCTGGGATTACAGCCCAAGTGCTTTGACTCCCAGGCCTGTGCTCTTTCCACTAGACTAAGCTGATAATGATGATGAGGAGGAGGGGAATGATATAATGCTGATGATGGTGATGATGATGGTGAGGTTAATAATAATGATGATTATAATAATGATCGTAGATAATGATGTTTATAATGTTCCATAAACAGCATCAACATCTTCCCTGACTCACAAGCCCATAATCTTGGTGTTATCCTCAACTCATCTCTTTCATTTAACCTATGTTTTCAATCTTTCCCTAAATCTTGTCCATTCATCCTTCACAACATTGCTAAAAATCTATCCTTTCCTCTCCATCCAAACTGCCTCCACATAATTCCAAGCATTTATCCTATTCCACCTTGATTACTGCCTCAGCCTCCCTACTGACCTCCCTACTATCTCCTTACTTTAGTCTATACTTCATTCTCTACCCAGATCATTTTTCTACAGAAGTGTTGAGTCCATGTTTCCCCATTTCTCAAGAACTTCCAGTGGTTGACCACCACCTCCGCATCAAACAGAAATTTCTTTCCATAGGATTGAAAAAACTCAAACTCTTTGTCCCATCCTAACTTACCTCATTGTTTTCCTATTGCAAACCAGCCTGCACACTTCACTCCTTTATTGCCAAACTACTCACTGTACCTCAAACTCATCTAAATCACCGCCGACCTCTCGTCCACATCCTGCCTCTGGCCTGGAACGTCTTTCTTCTTCGTTTCCGACAATCACTCTCCCCACCTTCAAAGCCTTATTGAAGGCACATCTTCTCCAAGAGGCTTTCCAGTCATTCAGGCAGTCAGTCAGTCAATTCAATTTATTTGAGAGCTGAGTACTGAGCACTGTACTAAACTCTTAGGAGAATACAGTATAAGAATATAACAGTCACACTCTCTGTCCACAGCCAACAGGGGGCTGACTTTATTTCCTCCTCTTCTAAGCCCATATTTCCTCCTCTTCTACACCCTTCTGAGTTCCCCTTGTAATTAGTTTAGCACCAGTTAGTCACCCCTTTTTCAGCTCTCCAGCATTCATGTGTGCATCCATGATTTATTTATTTATATTAGTGTCTGCCATCCTTCATCCCAACTGTAAGCTCACTGTGGGCTGGGAATGTGACTACCAATAAATATGACTGGCTGACTGATTGATGCTGATGGTAAATGATGATAATGATGGTGGTGATGAGAAAACATTGTTGATCACAATGATTTGGTGGCATGATGGTGGTGATTATTAATGTTATGGTATTTGTTAAGCACTTACTAGGTGCCAAGCACTGCTCTAAGCACTGGGGTAGATAGAAGGTTATCAGGTTGGAGTAAGTCCCTGTCCCACAAGGGGCTCCCAATCTCAATCCCCCTTTTACAGATGAGGTAACTAAGGCACAGAGAAATGAAGTGACTTACTCAAGGTCACACAGCCAACAAGTGGCAGAGCCGGGATTAGAACACACAATCCCTGATGCCCAAGCCCGTGCTCTTGCCACTAGGCCTGGATGTGTCACCTGGAGATGTCAGTGTTGATGATGGTAAGCTCATTCCAGGCAAGGAATGTGTCTGTTTATTATTATATGGTACTCTCCCAAGTGTTTTGTACAGTGCTCTACACACAGTAAGTGCTCAATAAACATGATTGAATGAGTGAATGATGATGGTGATATCTTCAGTGATAATAATTATGATGGTAAAGATGGTGGTGATTTGCTGGTGATCCCACGAACAACAAGAAGGAAGAGCCTGGGTGAAGGCACTGTTGGGCTCTACCTGAGGACAGGTGATTGCTGGCTGAGGGGGACAGAGCATGGAGGGAAGTGGGGCTTTCTCTTCCTGTCCACTCAGTAATGGGTCTGGACCAACCAATGACTGCCACGTAGAGCCACAGCTGCAAAGCCTAAGGCAGATAAGAGGCGGTCGCTTTGAATCGCAAGGATGCATGCAAAAGACAATAATAATAATAATAATAATGTTGGTATTATTATTATTAAGCACTTACTATGTGCCGAGCACTGTTCTAAGCGCTGGGGTAGACATAGGGGAATCAGGTTGTCCCACGTGGGGCTCACAGTCTTAATTCCCATTTTACAGATGAGGGAACTGAGGCACAGAGAAGTTAAGTGACTTGCCCACAGTCACACAGCCGACAAGTGGCAGAGCTGGGATTCGAACTTATGAGCCCTGACTCCAAAGCCCGTGCTCTTTCCACTGAGCCACACTGCTTCTCATACAGGAGGTAGAGAGGGAAGCACCTAGAGCAGACACATGCAGAGGAGAAGCAAGAAGGAAGTACGCTGAGACCTGCAGAAACAGCAGGAGAACAGCAGCACTTGGAAGCAGAAAGAAGATGCATTGGCAGAACGAGCTCCCTTGGCCATAGACCGGTACTAGACCCTTGATGGAATGGAGTGACCAAGTGTGTATATGTGTCACTCCCTTGCAGGTTGGTAAAACTAAGTCAAAAACTTTCCTCAGTAACTCTGGTGTTCAGAAGTGTGGTTTGACTTCTACTACCTGTCACCAAGGCTCCCCTGGTCCAGGAAGGTCCTGGTTGGTATGAGCAGACAGGCTTGTGACAGTGATGATGATGACACTGATGAGAATAATCATGATGATGGCCACGTTGGTGGTGATGGCGATCATGATGTCATTGTCACCATTATCATTATTATCATCCGTGATGGTAAGGATGATGATAAAAATGGCAGTGGTGATAGTGATGATGATAATGGTGGTGGAATATCGTGATCACCCTGCTGAGAGAACAAGGAAAATGACACATCTCCTGGGATTTAGCTAGATTGCAGTGGTGCTTGGTGAGCCCGTATCTACTAGCGAGGAGAAAACTGAGCACTCAGGGGCTTAAACAGCTTCTTCTACAATATATGCAACACTGGGAAAATGCCACACGATTTCATGGTTACCCGTAAAATTTCTGATGGGTCTAACATAATTCCACACTGACAAAGTTGGAAGCATCAGAAATGGATCATGACAGATCCTTTCTCATGATCAGTGAAATCAACTGGATCTGTTAACTATATCCACTTCGAAGATAAAAAAGGGTGCTTTTTCATCAGCAAGAGGAAAATGTCTTTCACTGATTTCAGCATCTACTTGGATTTTACATTTGCATTTTCTGATTTCAATGACAATTTTCACTATTTGGGTCTCAAGAAAACATGTTTTACCTTTCAAAAAGGGCTGGGGTCTCAGAATAGAAAAAAGTTTATCTTTTATGTTTAATGATTCTTTGAAAGGAACAATCGACTTATGGGTAAGGAAATCTGAAACTTGGGAAATAAATCTATTAGAGACAAATGCATCAAAAACAAACCCTCTTGGGAAAGTGCCCTGTTTGAGTTTTCCTGAAACACAAATGTTTAGAAAATATTTGGCGCTATTTGACAAACATACAATTCAGTGATATTAATATAGAAGTCTTATAGTGCATAATGATGGAATAGGAGGATATTATAAGTAATAATAGTAATGAGAAGCATGGGAGTCAGAAGGACTTGGGTTTTAATCTCAGCTCTGTCACATATTTACTTGCCTTTACCTGCCCATTTACTTGTTTTGATCTCTGTCTCTCCCCTTCTAAACTGTGAGCCTAGTGTGGGCAAGGATTGTCTCTGTTGTTGAATTGTACTTTCCAAGGGCTTAGTGTAGTGCTCTGCATACAGTAAACACTCACAAAATTTGATTAAATGAATGAATAAATGAATGTTTGCTGTGTGACCTTGGGCAAGTCACATAATTTCTCTGGGCCTCAATTACCTCATCTGTAAAATAGGGATTAAGACTGTGAGCCCCATTGTGGGAGAGGGACTGTGTCCAGTATGATTAACCTATATCTACCCCACTATTTACATTAGTGCTTGGCACATAGTAAGTGCTTAACAAGTACCATTATTATTATGTCATTTAAATGTTAGTAATATGACATTCAAATCTTAATTCATCTTTATACCAATGATTCTTGAATTTATCTCCCTAGCCATGTTGATCAAAGTACTTCTATCCCACCTCAACTACTGCACCTTGCTGACCTCCCTCCCTCCTGTCTCTCTCCTCTTCAGTCCAGTAGCCACTCTCTAGACTCTAGTGTGCTGATTCTCTTTATCTCCCATTGTCTAAAAGAAGCAGAAGTGTCCACCCCCGTTTTGTACTATCCAATTCTATGCTTTATAATCTAGTCTACTCTCCCCCTCTTAGTGTGGATAATTTAACCGTAAACAACTGACCCTTCCTTTCTCTTGGGATGTGTTTGGTTTCAGCTTTCTAATGGAAATCAGATTGGATCTTCAAAAGCCAAAATAATGTTTCTGAATGAAAAATGTTGCCTATAATTTGAAATGGAAGAAGGATTTGGAGAGTTAGCCTGGATCTAAAGAAAACCTGAAAATCTTTGTTGCTGGATTTGTTTCTTTTTGCCTGCCTAGAGCTCATTCAAACAGAAGAACATGGACTTAAATATAGACAATTGTTGGAAAAGGTCACCAATTTCATCTTGCTGAACAAAATTTCTCTGAAGAACATTATAGAGGAGCAGTATGACTTGGAAAGAGCACATGTCCCGGAATTGAAGGACCTGTGTTCTAATCCCAGCTGTGCCTTTTGCCTGATGTTTGACCTTGGGCAAGTCACTTCACGTTTCCTCCTTTTTTATTTATATATATATATATGATATTTGTTAAGCACTTAGTATGTGCCAGGCACTCTCCCTCAGTTTCCTAATCTGTAAAATGGAGATTCAATATCTGCTCTCCCTCCTACTTAGACTGTGAGCCCTATGTAGAACAGTGACAGTGTCTGACGTGATTAACTTGATCCTACCCCAGTTTTTAGAATAGTCCTTCCCATATAGTAAGTGCTTATCAAATGCCACAGTAATGCCACAATAGCAAGACACAAGTTTTCTGCTCTCAAAGATCTGATAATCTAATGGGGAAAAATGAGAAAATTACCTATAGAAATGAGAGCTGTATGAATGAGGATAATTCCGGAATTGATCCAAACACATCAGGAAGAAATGAATTGTTAAATGCAAAGACAAACATAGAAATAAGGTTTCTACATAAATAAAGATCTAAACAGAGTTGAGCTCTGAAGAATCAGAAAAATGAAATACTTGAGGCCAACTTGGAACCTTTTCATTAAATTTTCCCCTAAATATACAAGAGGTCTTGCAGTCAAAGATACTACAGTCTTCTAAACTGTAAACTCATTGTGGGCAGGGATTGCCACTCTTTATTGTTGTAGTGTATTCTCCCAGGCACTTAGTACACTACTCTGAACATGGTAAGCACTTAAATACAATTGATTATTTCAGGTTGTTAATGTGGAACGAAAAGAAATGTAGCTATTGACTTCAGCGCTTACTTTCAAGTCAAAGCTAAAGTTCATCTTTCTAGTTAATGAAAACGTGAAAGTGTCAAGAAGAATTCAGAGTAAATCAGGTTCTTTTCAACTGCCTTGTGGAAATCTTCATCGGCTGTTAAAGAGATTTCTAGTTAAGTAACATTTTGTTGCCAACATATAATTTAATTCATTATTAAAATACCAATGGAGTTACAGATGGTACTGAAGTTAAATCGTGTGCATCCCCTTGATTGCAACAGTAAATTGTCTCTGTTCAGGGATTTGAAGTTTAAAGGATCCACTTGTATTTATAGGTGAGATAAAATTCCTCTTAGCATTACACACTTAATGTGTTCTTGGTTTAAAAGACATAAAGCACGCATTTTGTATAATGCCTACAAGGGTGCTTAAAAGTGACAACTCATGCTTTTAGCGCCATTCGTTTTTCCCCTTGTTACCTATAATTTCAATTTGTGAACAACAAAAACAAATGACTAAATATTACTTTTGAAACCGACCTTGTCCCCCATTTCCCAGCTGTAAGCAAAACGAAAAATAGCTTTTATAATGAGGAGAAATCTAGGGAAAACTAGGAGCCTTTTCAAATATGAACTATATTAAATAGCAGCTCAATCAATCAATGTGCAACAATCAATCAACAATATTTTTATAGATGAGGGTACAACACAGCAGAGAGCACTCGGGAGAATAAAATAACGTTAGAAGTCAAGATCCCTGTCCTCATGGAGCCTAGAATCTCCCAAAAGTGTGTATATAAAGTTGTTCTTGGTCTTCAAATGATTATAATGATCATGATTCTTACACATGTAGCTATGACTAAAAAGACAGAATTATCTTGAAAATTCTACCAAGAGTAGTCACAGAAGAAATCATTTTAGTGGCAGCAATAGAAGTAATGGTGTGTAATAAGTTTAATTCCCTGGTGGACGGGAACAGTGTCTATCAATTCTTTTGTATTGGACCCTCCCAAGTGCTTAGTACAGTGCTCTACATCCAGTAAGCACTCAACACATACCATTAATTGATTGACTGATTAATGAGTGTCCACTGCTGTGATGTGGCATGCTAAAGCGCTTGAAAACTCTGACAGAAGCATGGGAAATGTTTCCTGCCAAAAGGAGCTTACGTTTTAAAAGAGGGGAAAGCCATAGGGATATTTATTAATAATAATAATAATACTTGTGGTATTTGTTAAGCACTTACTATGTGCCAAGCACTGTACTAAACGCTGAGCTAAATACAAGTTAAGTTGAATACAATCCCTGCCCCACAAAGGGCTCACAGTCTTAATCCCCATTTTATAGATGAAGTAACTGAGGCACAGAGAAGTTAAGTGACTTGCCCAAGGTCTCGCAGCAGGCAAGTGGCAGGCCTGGGATTAGAACGTAGGTCCTTCTGACTCCCAGACTCATGTTCTCTTCACTAGGCCATGCTGCTTTACCGATAGAATAATCAGAATATACATTTGACTGTACAGTGGATTACATGGATCACTGCAGGGGACCCCTTCTAGATTGTGAGCCTGTTGTGGGCAGGGATTGTCTCTATTTGCTTCTGAATTGTACTTCCCAAGTACTTAGTACAGTGCTCTGCCCACAGTTAGCGCTTAATAATAATAATAATAATAATAATAATAATGTTGGTATTTGTTAAGCACTTACTATGTGCAGAGCACTGTTCTAAGTGCTGGGGGAGATATAGGGTAATCAGGTTGTCCCACGTGAGGCTCACTGTCTTAATCCCCATTTTACAGATGAGATAACTGAGGCACAGAGAAGTTAAGTGACTTGCCCACAGTCACACAGCTGACAAATGGCAGAGCTGTGATTCGAACCCTTGACCTCTGACTCCCAAGCCTGTGCTCTTTCCCCTGAGCCATGCTGCTTCTCAATAAATGCGATTGAATGAACCACCATCCACCCTGCCTCTCAAGAATGCAAGCTTTGCATTCTCCTGACTCCTTTCTTTAAGCTCCCATATTTGAGCCACCAGATCTAATCTGCCTTTCCTTCGAAACATTTCCAAAATCCGTCCCTTCCTCTGTATCCAAACTGCCATCACAGTGATCCAAGCACTCGTCAGATCTCCACACAACTCATGTAACAGCCTGCTAACAGACCTTTGAGCCTTCCATCTTTTCCCAGCTCCTGACCAGATTTCACTCATTGCCCAGATCGCTTCTATAAAACATCTTTTTTAGCCTGTGTCTCCATTCCTCAAAAACATCCAATTGCATTCCAGTCCTCTCTGCAGCAAGCAAAAATTCCTGACCAATGGCATTTAAGGCACTCAGTTAATTCTTTCTCTCTCCCTGCTTATCCTCACTCATTTCCCACTCCAGCCCAGCTCACTCTTCCCTCCTCTCAAGCCGATTTAACCACTGGGCCTCGTTCTTGTCTCCCTTCTCTTGCTCTTGCTCTGCTTCTCAGTGGGTTGGATGTGGCATCTACAGACAATCCAGGCCTCACAGATTTAGGAAAGTTTGGACAGCATAACAGCTCTTTATGGCTGCCACCTCAGTGTGTTGGACTATTTACCAAACTTCAATCAATCATATTTTAGTTGGTGCTTATGGTGTGCTGACAACTGTACTAAGCATTTGGAAGGGTACAATACAACAATATAACAGACACATTCCCTCTCTGTTGTATAGGTTTCCTGATTTGATTTTCTACTTACTATTTTCCAGGGAAACAACATGGCCCAGTGAAAAGAGCATGGGCCTTAATAGTTTAAAAATATGTACATAGGAACTGTGGTGTTGAGGGTGGGGTAAATATCAAACTCCCAAGGGTCACAGATCCAAGTGCATAAGATCATATGGAAAGGAGAGGGAGCCAGGGAAAAGAGGGCTTAATCGAGGAAGGCCTTTTGGAGGAGATGTGACCTTAATAATGCTTCGAAGATGGGGAGAGTGGTGGTCAGGTGTGTACGGATGGGGAGGGAGTTACAGGTTAGAGGTAGGGAGAAGGAAAGGGGTCGGGGATGAGATAGATGGGATTGGGGCACAGTGGGTAAATTGGTGTTAAAGGAGCAAAGTGTGTGGATTGGGCTGCAGTAGAAGATCAGGGAGGTGAGGTATAATGGGGTGAGCTGACTGAGTGCTTTAAAGCAGATGGTGAGGACTTTCTGTTGGATGCGGAGTATGGATGCAAGGTAAACAGGTATCCGACACCTACAAATATTGATCTCCATGGAAAGGATTGGGAGAAAAAATGCCGGTTCATCTATATTTGCTTTTTAGGCCCATTTCTGGGCCTCAGTTTCTTCAACTGTAAAATGATGATTCTATATTTGTTCTTTACTTTGTTTTCTTTTTTCATGGTATTTCTTAAGCCCTTACAGCTATACACTGTATTAAGCACTGGGATAGGTACAAGATAATCAGGTTGGGCACAGTCCATGTCCCACATGAAGCTCACATTTTCCATTCCCATTTTTACAGATGAGGTAACTGAGGCACAGAGAAATTAAACCCAAGGTCACAGAGCAGACAGATGGTGGGGCCAGGATTAGAACCCAGGTCCTTCTGACCCATGGGCCCGTGTTGTATCCACTAGGTCATGCTGCTTCTCTACCAGTTTTCTCACTGACTTACAATGTGAGTCCCACATGACACCAGAACTGTGTCCAATGTTATGAACTTGTATCTGTCCCCAGGCTTAAAACAGTGCTTGACACATAGGAAGCACTTAACAAATGCCATAATTAATTCTAAACGCCAATTCAAGTCAGTGTTTTCCAAAAGGCACTGAACCTTAATTGTACACTAGTTGCACCAGATAATAGCTGTGATGCTTATTTTTGCTCTATTTCATGTCCCCCCCTCCCGCAGAGACAGATTCTTGTTATCAGACTATCAAACCCAGCTGCTCATGGTGAATCAAAAAGGAAAAAAAAAAGCCATTAGGCTTGCATGATATTTGTGTAACATCATATTTTGACCTTCAGAAAAGTATGCAATATAAAATTTTTGCAACATGTTGAGTTTAGTTCTCAGTGATTTAATAATGATAATAATTATTATCATAATTATTACTATGACTATTGAATTTGTTAAGGGCTTACAATGCTCGAAACACTGAAGTAGATACAACACAATCACATGAGACACAACCTCTGACCCACCCTGGACCCCCAGTCTAAGAGAGAGGAAGAAGAAGGGAGAATCCTCCCATTTTTTACTGATGAGGAATTTGCTGCATAGAGAACTTCAGTGACTTGTCCAAGGTCACACAGCATGCCAAGTGTCATGGCCAGGATTAAAATGTTCATCCTGTGGCTCCCAGACTTGTGCTTTTTCCAATAGGTCATTAATTTTCATTCGATTGTATTTACTGAGTGCTTACTTTGTGCAGATCACTGTACTAAACACTTAGCCATACTCTTTCTTGTTCAGTGAATCCTGTTCACCTGTTCTAGGTATTTGAACATTTTTCTTTAGCCATCCCATCATCGTTATCATAAACATCATCATTATTATCAATTCAATTATTTTTGGCGTTATCAATAGTGATGATAATAACAATTGTTATGGTATTTGTTAAGTAGTTTCTATGTGCAAGGCACTGTACTAAGCTCTGGAGTGCAAATTGGTTTGGACACGGTCCCTGTACCACTTAATAATAATAATAATGATAATAATGGTATTTGTTAACCGCTTACTATTTGCCAAGCTCTGTTCTGAGCACTGGGGTAGATAGAAAGTAATTGGGTTGCCCTACTTGGGGCTCAAAGTCTTAATCCCCATTTTACAGATGAGGGAACTGAGGCCCTGAGAAACTAAATGACATGCCCAAAGTCACACAGCTGACAAGAGGCGGAACCGGAATTAGAACCCAAGACCTCTGACTCCCAAGCCCGTACTCTTTCCACTAAGCTGCACTGCTTCTCTACTCACAGTCTCAATTCCCATTTCACAGATATGGGAACAGAGACCCAGAGAAGTGAAATGACGCCCAAGGACACACAGCAGACAGGTGGCAGTCGGCATTAGAACTCAGGTCCTTCTTACTCCTAGGTCTGTGCTCAATCCACTATGCCACGCTGCTACTGAGTGCTTATTATGTTTTGACCACTGTACTAAGCACTTCAGAGAGTACAATACTGCAGAGGTGACAGATAAGGTCTCTGCTCACAGTTTGTTCCCATTAGCATCTAAGTGGGTGTGAGCATTTATTTTGCAACAAGATCAGCTCTGCAAGTCACCCAGGAAAATAGCTCCTTTGAGGCATCTAATCTTCTCCCCTCCCATGCTGCCTTTTGTAACAGTAGGTAGAAGGCATGGATTGTTTCCTACGCAACTGGTTCAAGCAGAGTAGCTTTTCCCAGGTGGTTGTAAAATCTCCCAAATTGAGGAAAATTAGTCACTGAAAACTTTGATGCATCTAATTTCTCCCCTGCTAGCCAGGGAACAATGATTCCAAACACGATGTTATCATGGGTTCTGTCCAGCCCATTTGAAATTGCCACTGTGAAGGGTTCTCAATTTAGCTACAAGAACCCCACTGTGGACTGCACTTTTAGTACCAATTCTTTTTTTTTTTTTCTCGCAAACTATAGCTAAGAGGGATTGAAACGTAAAAAGGAAACATCACCAGATAGCAGGCAAAAAACTCAAAGGGGCTCCTCTAGTGTACTTCTTCTTGAAATCACTCTGACATGGCTCTTTACTTAACGTTTTCCCTCTGAAGTTCTCTCCTGATGCCAACTGCTTGCTCATGTCCTCCTCCCTTCCTGGAACTTCCTCCTGCTTCATAACTGGCAGATCCCTGCTCTCTCACCTTCAAAGCTCTTCTGGAATCATGACTCCTTCATGTGGCCTCATCTGATGAATCTCTAATATCCCCAATTTGTTTCCTGCACCCTGCCAGATTTGGGATCCTTATTGGCATGTCTTCCTAGTTTAGAATGTTGAAAAGCTCTGGTCAATCCAGACCGAGGACTCTAAACATCAGGACTCCCCCATGCCCTCTCTCATTCTACGCTCTGCTCATCACATCCTCACCCTCATCTCTCAATACCTCCCCAAACTCACCATCCTCAATAATGCTTCCCGATGGCTCACATCCTTCCAAGGCATGACAAACAGCATGGCCTAGTAGAAAGAGCATTGGCCCTGTGAGTCAGAAGATCTGGTTTCTAATCCCGACACTGTCAATTGCTTTCTGTGTGATCTTGGGCAAGTGACTTAAATTCTCCATGCCTCCGTTCTCCTAAACTCGTCCTGCTTAGGCTGTGAGCCTCCTGGGGCACAAGGAACTGTATCCAACCTAATTGTCATGTATCTTTCCCAGTGCTTAGAACAGTGTTTGAGACATAGTGAATGCTTAGCAAATACCATAAAAAGGTGTCCCCATTCCCTGTGCTGTTACCTCCATAATCCTGGTCCCAGTGCTGTCTAAATGTGGTCATTGGGGTCACTGCTCCTTCTTGCTACTACCCCTTAATCCACCTGATATTGGACTGTGAGCTCAGTGTGGGCAGGGACTGTGTCTCCTAGCTCTGTTGTATTGTACTTGAGAAGCAGTGTGGTCTAATGGCTAGAGCATGGGCCTGGGAGTCAGAAGGATCTGGGTTCTAATTCTGGCACTGCCACATGTCTGCTTTGTGACCTTGGACAAGTCACTTCACTTGCCTGGGTCTCAGTTACCTCATCTGTAAAATGGGGATTAAGACTGTGAGCCCCATGTAGGAAAGGGACTGCGTCCAACCTGATTAACTTGTATCTACCCCAGCCTTCATTCATTCATTCAATCGTATTTATTCAGCACTTGTGTGCAGAACACTGTGCTGAGTACTTGGAAAGTGCAATACAGCAATAAAGAGAGACAATCCCTGCCCACAATGGGCTAACAGTCTAGATAAGGGTAGACAAACATCAGTACAAGTAAAACAGGCATCAGTACAGATAAATAGCAAGCACTTAACATTATTATTATTATTATTCACTTAGTACAGTGCTCTGCACACAGTAAGTGCTCAATGGATATGATGGACTGGTTGATCAAATGAATGATACTGGCTCCCTTGCCATGCTCTCTCAAAGGGCCTTCAACTTCTTTGCTCCACCTGAATCATCATGAAAAGAGGATTAAAGCCTTCTCCACACACCCCAGTGTCATCTCAACACCATCTCACCCTCTGTACACCTCATCTTTTTTTCACTTGATGTCCTCATCATCCTCCTCCACCAACCGCTTCAGTTAATAGTTGTGCTTATCAACCAGACCTCCGGCCTCACTTTCAGTGTTTTGAACAGTTTTGAAGCCTTTCTTAATTTTCTTCTACATTGCTCTTTGGGGTCTTAAATATCCTCATGGATGATCCTGAAGACTCCTAACTGCCCCTTTCTCAGATCCCTCAACTCAGCTGAGTCCATACTCCATCCCATCTTACCCCCTCATCACTATGGACCCACTCTGGATCACATCATCATGAGTCATTGGACCATCTCTAACCTCATCAACTCTAAATTCCCACTCTGACCACCACACTCTAGCCTGCCTTCTCTTCCGGACCACTGCTCCCTGCAAAACTATCTTCTCGTCCCTCCGAGACTCCCAATCCTCAGACCTCACTCTACTTAGCCCAGACCATTACACCCCATTTGGAGTTCTTTCCTGACCTCTCCTCTCGATGTGAAAATCCACTCCTTCAACACAGCCCTCTCCACTGAACTCCCTTTCCCTATGTGTCTCCCTTGATCTCACACCACCCCTCCTTAGTCTTGGATCACCTCCATAGTAGGCTTCCTCCATTCCTGCCCTTGAGCTGCAGGATGTCATTAGCAGAATTCTAGGCATTAGTTCTCAACTGTTATAACTCTGCCCTCCCAACTACTCTCGTTACTTTTCCTCCCTCACCGACTCTAAAACCCACTGACCCCACCTACTATTGCGGTTCTATAACTCTCTCCTGATTCCACACCAGGACCTTGACAACTACTTTTTTGACAAAATGGAAACGCTGGGGCTTAAGCTCACCCAAATCAACCCTTCCAGTTCTCTCCCAACACAATATCCTCTCTCATCCTTTATCTCCAGAGGAAATCTCCTATGTACTATCAAAATTGAGCAGACAGCATCTTTTGCCACCTTCTAAAAAACTCTTACACCCACTATTCTTCCCTTCCTGGCAGCCATTATAAACTGTTCCACGCTATGAAGCCACCTGCCCTTCTGCTTTCAACGTCCCCCTTTTTTCCCCTATCATAAAACATAAAAAAAAAATACAGGCACTTTCTCTGGACTTCAGTTCATCATTTGACATTTGCTCCAGTACTTCCTACCATTTTTTAAAAGGTATTTGTTTAGCACTTACTATGTGTCAAACACTGTTTTATACACTGGGGTAGGTACAAGTTAATTAGGTCAGCACAGTCCCTGTCCCACTTGAGGGTCACACTCTAATCCTACCCAAACTCTTGTCTAGTCTTAGTCCTTTGAGTTGTCTCCTACCCATAGGAACACAACGGACACATCTCTCCCAGAACGTCCAGCCTCCATCTGCAGTTGTTCTGGTAGTGGATCCATAGAGTTTTCTTGGTAAAAATAAGGAAGCGGTTTACTACTGCCTCCTTCCACGCAGTAAATTTGAGTCTCCACCCTCGATTCCTTCCATGCTGCTGTTAAACACGGGTGAGTTTTGATTTGTAGCAGATTGCCTGCCACTCACTAACAACTGATAGGAATGGAATGGGTAGGCCTCTGCTTGACTCTCCCTCCCATAGCCAAGACTGGTACTGAAAACTCTCCCGGCATGACCCTGAGGGGGGTCCAAACTCCTAGAATAGGTTTCATACACCCTCCACCTCCACTTCTTCTGCTTCCACTCCCTTCTTGATTGCCATAATCTGGCTTCTACTCCTTCACTCCCCTGAGACCAACCTCCCCAAGATAGCCAATGACACTTGTCATATCCTGACTTGCCCACTGTCTCAACCTCTTCACCCATTTCCCTGTCTCCAGTCCTTTCCCTCTCCATCTCACACATCACTATACTGCTGGAAGATTTTTCTAGTGACATATTAAAAAGGTATCTCTACTCCTCAAAAAATCTTCCAACATCTTAGGGAAGCAGCAAGCTCCACAATGGAAAGAACTGGGCCTCGAAGCCAGAGGACCTAGGTTCTAATCTTGGCTCCATCACTTACCTGCTATTTGAGTTTGGGAAAGTTACTTCACTTCCCTGTGCCTCAGTTCCTTCATATGCAAAATGGGGATTCGATACCTGTGTTCCCTCTTACTTATCATGTGAGCCCCACTTGGGACCTGACTATCTTGTATTTGCCCCAGCTCTTAGATAGTGTATGGCACATAGTAAGCACTTAACAAATGTCACAGTTTCAATTTCTTGAACATCTTCTGGGTGCAGAACATTGTACTAAGCATTTGGAGGAGTACAATAGAAGTAGTTGTCATGATCAATCAATTAGTGGCATTTATTGAACACTTACTAGGTGCAGAGCACTGTGTCAAACACTGTTTTATACACTGGGGTAGGTACAAGTTAATTAGAAAGTTGGAAGTTGCTAGACAGGATTCCTGCCTTCAAGAAGCTTACAGTATAATGTATCTTTGCCTTTCTAGAAGATTACAAACTAGCCAACATCCTTCTGACCCCTCCCCTACTAAGGCTGAACCTGGGTGATTTGGGGAAGGGGTGGGGAAACAATCGGGGTAGTAGTGGGAAAAGAGGCCTCTAAGAAAACATTTCCAACATACACGATTCTGCCTTCAAACATGACAGAAAAATGCAGCTGGTTTGTTTGCTTGCATGGTGTCTGATTTAATCAGTCATATTTATCAGTCAATTAATTATATTTACTGAATGCCTGCTATGTGCAGAGCACTGTAAGAAGAGACTGGGAGAGAACATTCCCTGATCATAATGACCTTACACTCTAGAGGGTTAAACAACTCTCTCTCTTCACCACGTCCAGAGGGTGTTTCTTTTTTGATCTTTCTGGAAAAGTCTAGGATTCCACATAGTACAGTTCTTTCATGTATATGATGACCACATATATTGACCAAAATTTTAGATACTAATATAAATGAGAGGAAATAACTGATGACGGACATGATGTGCTAATTACTGTTCAGAGATAATAAATGAATGCATATGTCCAACCCAATTTTCTTGTATCTCTCCTGCCCCACCAGAGCTTATCTCAGTACCTGGAACATAGTTAAGTATTTAACAAATACCATTATTATTATTATTTGTTGAATTCTGGACATTTCTAACTTCAAACGGTACAGCTTTTCCTCATGGATAGGTTGGAGTGGATCCCTGAGACAACCCCAAAGGCTTATGGGACAAGTAATATTTGGGTCTCTGTGATTTCAGTCATGCTGGGTGATCTTAGTTTTCCTTAATGGTGGTCACCGTGGACTTAACACAAAATGCCTCCACACAGACCTAACACTTTCTCCATGAGTTATAAAATCCAAGAAATCCAGATTTCTTCTTCACAATTAGTTCAGTAATTTTTGTGTAAAGATTATGATGAAGGATAATAGTAAGGGAAAGGGAAAAGTAAGGGTAAGGTCAAAGGTAAGAGTAGCTCCCTTTCTACAGTCTCTCACTTACTCCTGCCTTGGAGGCATTTGTACTTGAATGTCCTAGCGTCAGCTCAAACCTAACATGTCCAAAACAGAACTCTTTATCTTCCCACCCAAATCCTGTCCTCCCTCAGAATTTCCCATCCCTATAGACAGCACCACCATCCTTCCTGTAATCCACCTATTCAATCTATCAGTAAATCTTGTTGGTTCAAACTTCACAATATCTCTAAAATCCACTCTTTCCTCTCCATCGATCAATTAATCAATCATATTTATTAAGCCCTTACTATGTACAGAATACTGCATTAATATTAATACACTTGGGAGAGTACAACAGAATTAACACACATGTTCCCTGCCCATAATGAGCCTACAGTCAACAGGGGGAGACAGACTTCAATTTGAATAAATAAATAATTCATAACAAAATTCAAAGATAAATACAAAGATATTCAAAGATATGTAAGGGGTGGTGCAAGTATCAAATTTCCAAAGGTCACAGATGAAAGTGCATAGATGACACTGAAGGGAGAAATAGTTGGGGAAAAGAGGTTCTAATTGGGGAAGGCTTCTTGGAGAAGATGTGAACTTAATAATGCTTTGAAAGTGGAGTGTAGTGGTAATCTGGCAGATACGGAGGGGGAGGGACTTCCAGGCTCCTTTCCATGTGGGAAAGGAGTCAGGTACCATGTTAATCCAAACACTTATTTTATCCTGCCTTGGTTACTGTATCACTCTCCTTGCTGACTTCCCAGCTTCTGTCTCACCCCATGCTAGGCCATATTTTATTTTGCTGCCCAGATTGTTTTTACACAAAAAATTTCAGTCCATATTACATCATTCCTCAACAATCTCCAGTGGTTGCCAATCCACCTCTGCATCAAACAAAAACTCCTCACTATCTGCTTTTAATCACCTTACCCCTTACCTCAAGTCGATTAGACTGTAAGCCCGTCAAACGGCAGGGACTGTCTCTATCTGTTGCCGACTTGTTCATTCCAAGCGCTTAGTACAGTGCTCTGCACATAGTAAGCACTCAATAAATACTATTGAAGTCATTGTACTCCTTCTACTACCCAGACGCACATATCGCTCCTCTAAAGCCAACCTGCTCAAACCTCGGTACCTTGGTCTTGTCTATCTCACCGCCAACCTCGCACCCATGTCACCCTCTCACCCTTTCCCTCTGCTCCTCTCCTCCCCTCGTCGCCCACCCCACCCTCTGCTCTTTCCCCTTCCCCTCCCCTCAGTACTGTGCTTTTTTGTATATATTATTTATTACCCTATTTATTTTGTTAATGAGGTGTATATCTCCATGATTCTATTTATCTTGATGATGTTGTTTTGTTTTGTACCGTTTTGCTTTGCTGTCTCCCCATTTAGACTGTAAGCCCGTCGTTGGGCAGGGATTGTCTCTACCTGTTGCTGAATTGTATATTCCAAGCGCTTAGTACAGTGCTCTGCACATAGTAAGCACTCAATAAATACTACTGAATGAATGTCCTGCCTCTGTCCTGGAACTACCTCCCTCCTCTTATCCGACAATTACTCTCCTCAACTTCAAAGCTTTCTTGAAGGCATATCTTCTCCAGGAGGCCTTCCCTGACTAAGCCCTCCTTTCTTTTTCTTCCACTCCTTTCTGCATCACCCTGATTTGCTTCCTTTATTCGCCATCTCCATCCACCCTTCCTTTATTAGCCATCTCCATCCACCTCAGGCCCATAGCACTTATGTACATACCCATAATTTATGTATTTATATCAAATCCTCGTCTCCCCCTTGAGACTTGAAGCTCGTTATGGGCAGGGAACACACCTATCAGTTCTGTTAAATTGTACTTTCCCAAGCCCTTAGTACATTACTTTGCACAAAGTAAGTGCTCAGTAAATATGATTGATTGATTGAGAAAATTGGGAGAAAAATGCAGAACCCTGAATCAGCATCATAAACTCCAATGCAATGGAAATACAACTTCAATGGTAGGTAGCCAGCTGGTGGGAAGATGTGAAAACCAGTAGTTATTCAAAGTCCTGTTCTATTATAGCAAACAAGGAACACAGAATATTACTGATGGATTAAAAAAATGGTCACTGGGGAGGGGAACCTAGCCTGGATTTGGCCCATCCTTCCAAAGCTTTTCACATTCTCTCTCTGCCAACCTCTCTGCTTAGAGCAAGACATGATTATTCCCATTATATAGATGAGAAAGCAAGTACACAGCAATGAAGTGCCTTCCCAAGGACACTCAGATAAACCTGGAACCTATATCTCCTGTCAGACTCATAGAACATTGCTCTTTTCACTGAGTAGTGCTAAAATTGGATCAAATAGTGGCTTCCTTCCTGACTTTCAGATAAACATCACATGAACACATGGTATAAAGGAAACATTGAAAAATGTTGGTAAAGGCCTCCTATGTCAACCTTTGGTGAGGTAAACCACTCAATCTCTGTATTTATTATTAATATATTAATATAATATATATTAATGATAATATATAATGATAATAATGGTATTTGTTAAGCAATTACTATCTACCAGGCACTGTACTAAGCTCTGGGGTAGATACAAGCAAATTGATTTGGACATGGTCCCTGTCCCATGTGGGGTTCACAATCTCAATCCTCATTTTACAGATGAGGTAACTGAGCCATGGAGAAGTGACATGACTTGCTCATGGTCACAGAGCAGATTGAGAAGCAGCGTGACTCGGTGGAAAGAGCACGGCCTTGGGAGTCAGAGGTCGTGGGCTCTATCCCAGCTCCCCCACTTGTCAGCTGTGTGACTTTGGGTAAGTCCCTTAACTTCTCTGGGTCTCAGTGACCTCATCTGTCAATTGGAGATGAAGACTGTGACCCCCACCTGGGACAACCTGATTACCTTGTATCTACAGGGACCGTCTCTGTTACCGATTTGTACATTCCAAGCACTTAGTACAGTGCTCTGCATATAGTTAGCGCTCAAAAAATACTACTGAATGAATAGAACAGTGCTTGGCACATAGTAAGTGCTTAACAAATACCAACATTATTATTATAAGTGGAGGAGGCAGGATTAATAATAATAATGTTGGTATTTGTTAAGCGCTTACTATGTGCAGAGCACTGTTCTAAGCGCTGGGGGAGATACAGGGTCATCAGGTTGTCCCATGTGAGGCTCACAGTTAATCCCCATTTTACAGATGAGGTAACTGAGGCACAGAGAAGTGAAGTGACTTGCCCACAGTCACACAGCTGACAAGTGGTAAAGCCGGGAATCGAGAAGCACAAGCAGCGTGGCTCAGTGGAAAGAGCACGGCCTTTGGAGTCAGAGGTCATGGGTTCGAATCCCAGCTCGGCCACTTGTCAGCTGTGTGAATTTGGGCAAGTCACTTAACTTCTCGGTGCCTCAGTTACCTCATCTGTAAAATGGGGATTAAGATTGTGAGCCCCAAGTGGGACAACCTGATTCCCCTGTGTCTACCCCAGCGCTTAGAACAGTGCTCAGCACATAGTAAGCGCTTAACAAATACCAACATTTATTTATTTATTTTTTATTCCCCGATTAGAACCCCTGACCTTCTGACTCCCACGCCCATGCTCTATCCACTACACCATGATGCTTCAGGTCTTGCACATCCCAAGTTTCACCAAGAAAAGCTAACTGGAGTTAAGATACTGCCCAGTTTAGGTAATTGCATGTGTTGCTTGGCGGATTATTCTCAAGTGTTTTTCAAACCATTACACCCTGTCGAGGTAGAAATAATCCTAACTATAACCACTAGTCCTTTCTTCAGTGGATGATAAATACATAATGACTTCCTCCAAGGCAGGGTGGTCCTGGAGAAACTATCAGCCACCATCAAAGCTCAGGCACAAATGCCATGCCAGCATCTGGTGCATAATCGAGAAACACGTCTTCATTCTACATAAGTGGGCATGTTTTTCAGCATAAAGGATGAGGCAGCTGGCTGGGCTCACATGCATTTTCTCCATTACCCACCTTCCCTGGTGGGAAATAAAAACCAGTGGCTTAGAGGCAGGAAAGCAAGAGGGCACGTGTTTCAAGACTGCCAAAGTACAAAACTTTCGAAAGGGTTGGGAGCCCAGAGGAGAGAATAAAAGGGAGAAACAAATTGGAAAGAGAAATGAATCGAGGAGACTCTGAAACAGCTGTGTCCTGCATTCCGTAAAGGGACTCAGGTTAGGTAGTGGAATTCTCAGATGAGGTGTGCGTGGGACCAGGTGCAGAGGTGGAGCGAGAGCCAGTGCTGTTAAATGAGTCAGGCTAAGGTTGATTAGGTCATTCATAGCCTGAAGCTTCTGGACAATAACGGAGCCAATTCCAAAATGTTCCTGCTGTGTCTTACTTCTGTTTATTTGACCAAGTCTGTTCAGGACCCAGGTTTGGCAACCCTCCCTGCTCCCAGTCTCCCCAGCTCACCCATTAGCCATCTGCTGGAGAGGTTGAGCCTCGGTTTTGCAGTCAGGAAGCAAGAACAGGGATGCATTTAAAAATCAACTTTTGAATTTCCCCAACTGGCTGCAGAATAAGGAACGAGTGTTAGGACAAAACACAAGCCCCTGGAACTGCCATTTTGAGAGGGCCATTTGGGTAAGCTCACTGTGGGCAGGGAAGTGTCTGTTTATTTTTGTATTGTACTCTCCCAAGCACTTAATACAGTGACTTTGCACACAGCAAGCACTCAATAAATACTAATGAATTGATTGAATTGATGGGTCATCCCTGCTCATTAGCTAAATCCCAGAAAGATCTTTGGTTTCAAAAATGGCAGGTGGAACATTCAGAACTTACCATTATTATTTCTCTTGCGATAACAAAAATAAAATGTCCAGTATATCTAGAGCAGGATCATTGAATTTATGACTTGGACTGATTTATTGGTTCCATTTCCTCATGCTAAACAAATTGTTTTGGTTCTTTATTGGTTCTTTTTATTACGGCTAGACCACCAGAAGGGACTGCCGGAGTTCACCTCCTGCTGATTAAAAAGTTCTCCCGGGTTCTGTGACATCTGATAACATCACATAATGTTGGCTCCTTTGTTATGAAGTTTTGTTCTGCTCTCCAAAGAAACTTTAGCATTTTACAGTGATTAGGAAGCTTTTCTGCTTCATTTCACCAAGTCAGCTATTCTCCGTGTCTTCTTTATAGAAATTTGTGTCCGTTCTTAAAGTGAAACATTTTAACACAGAAGAGACAAGACACATGCAATTGTGTCTGTGAAATAAAATCAGTGATAGCTCAGTCACTGGTTGGATTGGCTCAGATTATTTTGATCTACAACTGTTAAATATAGCCCACATGAAAATCCCTAGTTGTTGGAGACTTCAAAATGGAATAAATTCAAGGTCCATGTTTGATTAAAGAAAGTACATTGAATCTTTATATTGATAGCATGAAGAGGAATGGGGAAATAGCCATATATGGAGATGATAACGAGAATGGGGAAATGACCCTACAAGGAGAGTTTGAAAGTCTTGATTCAGCAAAAGAGGCAGAGAGTGGACATAGCTGAAGTCAAAGTGGACAGGGTTAACTTAGAATCGTTCCTCCCCAATCCCCAAAGCCCAGGATAAAAGAAAATCCAATGCAGCATTAAAGAATCAAGTTCAAAACCAAGTACCAAGAAAGCACTTATTCAATAAGCACACATGGCCAGGAATCTGCTATCTACTGGAGATTGTGGAGAAATGAATGAAGAGTGAGCTCTAATGGGATAAGAGGAAAGGTTAGGGGCATAAGATGGTTAACTGCAAAACACTAGGAGAGTTAACCTCCCATGCCTCCTCCATACACATTGACCACTGTCAGAGACTGAAAACTACTTTGAAATGACCAAGGCACTGATCCAGTAATGCCATATCTTTTGATCTCATGCAAGTATTTTAGATTAGAGATTCTGGATACAGTATGCATAATTAAAATACTCTATTTGGAGAAAAAAATTTCCTAAATCTTTCATGGTTTTCTAGAAATAAGCTGGGGACAGGCAGTTAGCATTAAGGGCAGAGAGAAACATAAATTATTGATTTGGCCTTTAGACTGTTTCTGGAATCTCTTTTAATCAGCTATGTAATCTATTTTTATTCTTGCTTTTTACTTGAAAGTGTACCCATGCCAAGACCTTACATTTTTAAGAGTGGCAAAAAAAATAGAACAAGTTAATAGCAGGAGTATACTTTTTATTCAACAAATCCCACTCTGAGCATACACATTCAGTTTCTCAATAACTAGTAGGACATGGGTTTACAAGCCTCAAAATCATTTCATAATCTTGAGCAAGTCACTGCACGTCTCTGGGCCTCAGTTACCTCATTGTAAAATGGAGGTTGAGACTGTGAGCCCCATGTGCAACAGGGACTGGTGTTCAACCCGATTTGTTTGTGTCCACCCTAACGTGGGTTTGAATCCCAGATCTGCCACTTGTCAGCTGTGTGACTGTGGGCAAGTCACTTAACTTCACTCTGCCTCAGTTCCCTCATCTGTAAAATGGGGATTAAGACTGTGAGCCTGATGTGGGACAACCTGATTTCCCTGTATCTACCCAGTGCTTAGGACAGTGCTCTGCACATAGTAAGAGCTTAACAAATACCAACATTATTATTACAGTCCCAAGCACATAGTAAGTGCTTAACAAATACCTCAATTATTATTATCCTCTAGACTGTGAGCTTGTTGTGGGCAGAGAGTGTCTCTTTCATTGCTGAACTGTACTTTCCTAAGTGCTTAGTACAGTGCCCTGCACACACTAAGCACTCAACAAATATGATCGAATGTATATATATATATATACATATATTGCCACTACCTCTACATAGATGAATGAAATAACCGGTAACTGAATGGAATAGCTTTGCCTTCATGTGTGGTCTTGGCCCCCTCCAAGAAGACCAGGTAAACTGCCTCCCCACCCCATCACCCAGGACACCTACCCCTGATCTACTCTAATAATAATAATAATAATTGGGATGTTTGTTAAGTTTTTTCTATGTGCCAGGCCTAAACTAAGCACTGGGGTGGATATAAGCAAATTGGGTTGGACACAATACCTGTCTCACTTGGGGCTCACAGTCTCAATCCCCCTTTTACAGTTGAAGTAACTGAGACACAGAGAAGTGAAGGGACTTTCCCAAAGCCTCGCAACAGACAAGTGGCAGAGCCAGGATTAGAATCCATGACCTTCTGAATACAGGCCCATACTGCATCAAGTAGGCCACGCTGTTCTGTGCCTAAGCAACACCTCCTCTCCAGAAATGGACATCGGAGCCCCACCCAACCAATGAGGAAACCCCATCCGGTCCTGCCTTCCATTGCCCTGGTGGGAATGAGAACAGCATCTGCAGCGTGAGGCCTTACGTAACCTCAGGAAGATTGGTGGTTGTGGTAGCCATGGCTGTGGCTATGATTATACGGTGGACTCTTAATCACAAGGAACCTGAAATTCTGCTCACCTAGCCACGGCTCCCTCCTGACATTTGCTTTAATTTTGTATACTGTGTATTGGTCCTTGTCTTTTAGGCCATTTTATTTTTTTTTGGTTTCATTGCTCCCAATGTCTGTTTTGTCCATCTGTATTCATAAACTACGAGCCCCTCGAGGGACAGGATCCGTGTCTTTTTTCCACCTGTGTACTTTTTCCAGAGCTTATTAGAGTGTTCTGCACACTGTAATCTCTAAATACAATTACTACTACTATGAAAAGATACTGAACATAAAAATACACATCAAATTTAGACAGCTAACTCATAAAATTTAACTGGATTATTTCTCAAAGTGAGCTGAGGCTCCCAAGTGGGATAGGGACTATATCTAACCTAACTTCAATCTACACCAGTGTTTGGTTTAGTGCTTGGCTCATAGTAAGGCTGAGCAAATACTATAGTAATCCTTATCATTATTATTTTTTATGGTATTTGTTAATTTAAGTGCTTTCTATGTGTCAAGCACTGTTCTAAGCCCTGGGACAGATGCAAGGCAATCAGGCCCAATACGGTCCCTGGCCCACAGGGGGCCCACAGTCTAAGTAAGAGGGATAACAGGTATTAAATCCCCAATTTGCAGTCGATGAAACTGAGGCACAGAGATGTTAAGTGACTTGCTGAAGGTCACACAAATGGCAAAGGTTGAAATCGGGATTAGAACCCAGGTCCTCTGGATCCCAGGCGACCCCATGCCCACATCCTGCCTCTAGCCTGGAATGCCCTCCCTCCTCAAATCCGACAGACAGTTGCTCTCCTCTTCTTCAGAGCCTTTTTAAAGGCCCATCTCCTCCAAGAGGCCTTTCCAGACTAAGCCCTCCTTTCCTCTTTTCCCACTCCCTTCTGTGTCACCCGGACCTGCCCTCTTTATTCATCCCTTCTTCCAGCCCCATAGCATTTAGATACATATCTGACATTTATTTATCTTAATGTCTGTCTCTCCCGTTAAACTATGAACTCGTTGTGGGCAGGGAATGTGTCCATTTATTGTTGTAATGTACTCTCCCAAGTGTTTATTACAGTGGGTGCACACAATAAGTGCTCAATAAATATGACTGAATGAATTATCCACCAGGCCACACTGCTTCAGTTTGATAAGGAAGTTCCGAGGAAAAGTGGGACACAGTTGCAATGAAGCTGCTGATTAATTTTCAAAACCCTCTGCCTCCACGCCTCTACTCTTCTCTTAACCTAAATGTCTATTCACCTCCCTATACTTCCTTCTAGACTTCATCCTTCCTTCCTTCATGTCACAGTGACCAAGTATATTAAGTTCCCATCATGTGCAGAGCATCAAGTTAGGAAAATATCATCTCCCCAGTCATCATCACAATCAGTTTCTTCCATAGCCTTTTCTGCAGTGAATTCATTCAGTCATATTTATTGAGCACTCACTGTGTTCAGAGCACCGAACTTAACACTTAACACTGTGAATCCCTCCTCTCCTGGGTTAGGCAAAACAAAGATCTTACTGGATTTCCAACCACAGTTGCTCTCAGGAAACAAACCACCACAGTTAACAAGGGAAAACAGCATGTCCATATTGATCCATCCATCCACCAATCCATGGTATTTACTGAGAACTCCTGCATACAGAACACTGTGTTAAGCACTTGGGAAAGTATAAACAATAAAGTTGGTAGGCACAATCAATCCTGCCCACAAGGACCTTACATATGTAAATCTGACATATTGCCGTCAGGTTTACGGTGCCCAAGTTCTCTCTTTGGCCAGGAGCATGTTGCAGATGGCAATTAGTGGGGAAAACTGAGCCACACATACATATAAACATATAAACATCAGAAGCAGCCTGGGTAGTAATAGAGCATGGGCCTGGGAGTCAGAAGGTCATGGGTTCTAATCCCAAATCCACTACCTGTCTGCTTTGTGACCTTGGAGAAGTCACTTCACTTCTGTATGCCTCAGTTACCTCATCTGTAAAAATGGGGAATGAGACTGTGAGCCCCCTATGGGACAGAGACTGTGTCCAACCCAATTTGCTTGTATCTAACCTAGTGCTCAGTACAGTGCCTGATAAATAGTAAGCACTTAACAAATACCACCATTCATTCATTCATTCGTTCGTTCATTCAATATTTATTGAGCATTTACTGTACCAGAGCACTGTACTAAGCACTTGGGTGAGTACAATACAACACTAAACAGACACATTCCCTGTCCGCAAAGAGCTTACAATCTAGAGGTGGGGAGACCTTAATATAAATAAATGACAGATATGTATATAAGGGCGGTGAGGCTGGGAGGGGAGAAAAGAACAAAGGAAACAAGTCAGGGTGACACAGAAGGGGGCGGGAGAAGAGGAAAGTGGGGCTTAGTCAGGGAATGTCTCCTGGAGGAGATGTGCCTTTAATAAGGCATTGAATGGGGGGAGGGTAATAGCGTGGAGGATTTGAGGAGGGAGGGCGTTCCAGGCCAGAGGTAGGATGTGGTCAAGGAGTTGGTGCCGATCTAGATCAAGGTGAGGTAGAAGGAGGCGATGTGATTGAGTGCTTTAAATAATAATAATAATTGTGGTATTTATTGAATGCTGTGTGCCAAGCACTGTACTAAGTGCTGGGGTGCATACAAGTAAATCAGGTTGGACACAGTCCCTGTCCCACATGGGGCTCACAGTCTCAATCCCCATTTTACGGATGAGATAACTGAGGCACAGAGACGTTGAGTGAATTGCCCAAGATCATACAGCAGACATGTGATGGAGGTGAAATTAGAAGCCATTACCTTCTGATTCCCAGGGCATGCTCTATCCACTCTGCCAGACTTTAAAGCCAATAGTGAGGAATTTTGCTTGATATTGAGGTGGATGGGCAACGACTGGAGTTTTCTGATGGAGAGTCAGGAGCCTGGGAGGTCAGCAAGGAGGCCGATGCAGTAATCCAGGCAGGATAGGATGTCATTGTTATTATAAACTATGTTGACTCAAAACCAGTTCTACACACAGGGAATCACTGACTTAGTCAACAGCCAGCCCTCAACCACAACACACATACCCACTCAGACATCGTTTTCATTATTTTCTCTTAGACCTTTCCATTTCCTACTTCATATGCCTCTGACCAATCCTTCTCAGTCTCTTGGCCAGTTATCCCTCTGCCTCCCACTCCCTTACTGTGAATGTCCTTCAAGGTTCAGTTCTAGAATCCTTTTCTTTCCTCAATCTCCAATTATTTGGGGAGTTTACCTGATCTCATGGCTGGCTTCACCAATCGTTTCTATGCAGAAAATGCAGATAACATAGCTATTCCTCTTCCTTCCCAAATCCTGTCCTCCATCAGACTTTCCCAACCCAACACCATCATCCTCCCCAACCCTATATTTAATGGCATTTGCTAAGTGTTTACCATGTGCCAGGCACTCTACTAAGTGATGGGGTATATATATATGATCTATTCATTCAATAGTATTTATTATTGAAATAATATATTTCAATTTATATAATAATAAATTTATTATATATAATAAATACTATTGAATGAATAGATACAAACTAATCAAGGTGGGGACAGTCCCTGTCCCACACAGAGCTCACAGTCTTAATCACCATTTTACAGATGAGATAACTGAGGCACCAAGAAATTAAGTGACTTGTCCAAGGTGACACAGCTGACAAATGGCAGAGCACCATTAGAACTCAGGTCCTTCTGACTGCCAGGCCCATGGTCTATCCAATAGACCACTCTGCCACACTTTAGTATTATCCTTTAAGTACTTGATATTTACCCTACCCTTAATCCCACAGCACTTTTGTACATATCCGTAATATTTATTTATTTATATTGATATTTGCCTCTCCATCTAGATTGTCAATTTGTTATGGGACAGGAGCATGTCTATCAACTCTGTTTTCTTTACTCTCCTTAGAATTTAACAATAATTATGATAGTTATGGTGTTTGTTAAATGCTTACTTTGTGCCAGGCACTCTTCTAAAGTGTGGGGTAGATACAAACTAATCAGGTTGGACACAGTCCCTGTCCCACACAGGGCTCACAGTCTCAATCCCTATTTTACAGATGAGGAAACTGAGGCAAAGAAATTTAAGTGGCTTAACCAAGGTCACACAGCACACAGGTGGCAGAGCCAGGATTAGAACCCATGACTTTCTGGCTCCTAGGCCCATGCTCTATACACTACGCTATACTTCTTCCCATTCCTCTAGCTGCAGGAGGTGTTTCATGAATGTTATTTATGACCCAACTCTCACCCAGAGTAGACCAGAAAAACAACAGTAACAGGAGAAGGTAAATGACTTGCTCAAAGTCATTTGCCAAGCAAGTCAATGACAAAGTTGGGATTGACAATTTTACTGACTCCTAGCTCAGGGCACTCCAACAAAATTATACTGCTTCTCTTGAGAGAGTGAAGGTCAGTGCAGACTTGCAACTTGTCTACCGGGTCCCCTGAGCAAATCAGTTTCTCTCATCTTTGAAATGGGAAAAAAAGGAAAGTGAAAAAAGCTGTTAAATAGAAAACAGCACACAGATGAAGATTATCAGTGGCATCCTTAATAGTAATGAAGGTTTCTGGACTAAATAAGTCTCATCTCACCTTGCTTATACGTCATCTGAGCTTTTAGCCTGATTTCTGAATTTCAAGATGTTCACATGTACTAGGTGCTCATTTTCTGTTTTTCTCCATATACCCATTTTTTCCAATCACAGTGCCCTTTAAGCCATAAAAAAGTATTTTGTGGGTCCTGAAATTTTGCAGTTGGTGTTCCAGGGAAACTGGAATCAAGTGGCCCTTCCCCGGGGTTTAGTTTCACTTGTTCTATCCTGCCCACATGTGGTGTCCTAGACTGTCAGGAGATGTGCTTCTCCTGATCGCACAGTGTCCCTCTTCACTGATGGAAGCCCTGGTCATAGAGAGCTTGGGAGAATAGATTCCCCTGACCCCAAACAATGTATCCATTATTGTTCCTGAGGTAAGTAGTGGTGAGAGTCCAGTCACTAGAAGATGGATCAAAAGAAAAATCTTTGGATGTCACTTTCCAGAGAGGTCACCCCAGGAGGCACTGAAAATCCCACAGATTTATTTCGGGATTGTGTCCAACACATGAAAGCCTCAGGAGGAAAATGAAAGGTCATTCTATGAATAAAGTCATGCTGAGCCAACTCCTTCTACAGCCCAGCCTGCATACTCTGCTCCTCTACTGCTAACCACCTCACGGGGCCTCGTTCTCACCTATCCCGCCATCGACCTCTGGCCCACGTCCTACCACTAACCTGGAATGTCCTCCCTCCTCACATCTGCCAAACTAACTCTCTTCCCCTCTTCAAATCCTACTGAGAGCTTACCTCCTCCAGGAGGCCTTCCCAGACTGAGCCCTCCCTTTCCCTCTCCTCTTCCTCCCCTCCCCATCACCCTGCCTCCCTCCTTCTGCACTTGTGTATATATGTAAGTATTTATTACTCTATTAATATGAGTAATTATGTCTATATATCTATAATTATATTTATATTGATGCTGCTGATGCTTGTCTACTTGTTTTGTTTTGTTGTCTGTCTCCCCCCTTCTACACTGTGAGCCCATTGTTGGGTAGGGATTTTGTCTGTTGCCAAATTGTACTTTCCAAGTGCTTAGGACAGTGCTCTGCACACAGTGAGCGTTCAATAAATATGATAGAATAAATGACTAAACCGGAAGCTTTACCTTCTCTGGGGCCACTGTTGCCTATTTTTGCTAAGTTGAGGCAAGAATAAATAGAGCAGGAGAGACTTGGGTTAAACCTGAGGAAGAACTGTAAAGCTGTTGATCTGATGATGGTGAATTCCTCAGTCTTATTTACTGAACGCTTACTGTTTGCAGAGCACTGTACAAAACACTTGGGAAAGTACAATACAGTAGACTTGGCAGACAAGAGCCCTGCCCACAAATATTTATATACTTCAGGGAGAGACAGACATTAAGGCCCACATTCTCTCCTTTTGAAAATGTCAGAACCAATTAATGTGTAAGAACTTCCCTCCTGTCTCTTTCCCCTCCGATCCGTACTTCACTTTTTCTGCCCAGATCATTTTTTATGCAAAGCAGTTCAGTACATAACTCCCCACTCTTCATAAACCTACAATGTTTCCTTAAACACCTCCACATTAAACAGAAAACCTCAGCTTTGTAGTGTAATGGATAGAGCCCAGGCCTGGGATTCAGAAGTTCATGGGTTTTAATTCTGGCTCTGCCACTTGTCTGCTCTGTGACCTTAGACAAGCCAGTTCACTTCTCTGTGTCTCAGTTACCTCATCTGTAAAATGGGGATTTAAGACTGTGAGCCCCATGTGGGACAGGGACTGTATCTAACCCAATTTACTTGTATCCACTCTAGTGGCAGTGCCTGGCACATAGTAAATACTTAACAAATACCAGAATTATTATTATTATTATTACAAACATCTCCTCCAAGAGGCATTCCCCCTAAGCCCACATTTATTCTATCCATCCTCCCGTCTGTGTCACATATGCACTTGTCTCTGTACCCCATAAACTTTACTCATCCCAATCTTAAAGCATTTATGGGAATACCCTTTTACTCCACTGCCTGTATTTCTTTGAATATTTTTCTCTCCTGTAGACTTTGAACTCCTCGTAGGCAGGGAACACAATATGATTGAATGAATGAATTGTATTATCCCTCACCACGTACTTAGTACAGTGCTCTACACACAAAATCTGATCAATAAATACCACTGGTCGAATTGAAAGTTCTTACCCATAACATGTGCTAAATAAATCATGTTACTACTACTAATAATAATTGTGGTATTTGTTAAGTGCTTAATGGCTGCCAGGCACTGTATATAGATATAGAGACTGGATATAGACAATCAAGTTGGACACAGTCCCTGTCCCACACGGGGCTCTCAATCTTAATCCCTGTTTTACAGATGAGGTAACTGAGGTCCTCTCCCAGACTTCCCTATCACCGTGGATAGCACGACCATCCTTCCCGTCTCTCAGGCCCACAATCTCGGTGTCATCCTTGACTCGTCTCTCTCGTTCACCCCACACATCCTATCCGTTACCGAGACCTGCCGGTTTCACCTTTACAATATCGCCAAGATCCGCCCTTTCCTCTCCACCCAAACGGCTACCTTACTGTTACGGACTCTCGTTATATCCCGGCTAGACTAGTGTGTCAGCCTTCTCTCTGACCTCCCTTCCTCCTCTCTCGCCCCGCTCCAGTCTATTCTTCACTCCACTGCCTGGCTCATCTTCCCGCAGAAACAATCTGGGCATGTCACTCCCCTTCTTAAACAACTCCAGTGGTTGCCTATCAACCTCCGCTCCAAACAGAAACTCCTCACTCTAGGCTTCGAGGCTCTTGATCACCTTGCCCCTTCCTACCTCTCCTCCCTTCTCTCCTTCTACTGCCCACCCCGCACGCTCCGCTCCTCTGCCGCCCTCCTCCTCACCGTCCCTTGGTCTCGCCTATTCCGCCGTCAACCCCTGGGCCACATCCTCCCGCGGTCCTGGAATGCCCTCCCTCCTCACCTCCACCAAACTGATTCTCTTCCCCACTTCAAAACCCTACTTAAAACTCACCTCCTCCAAGAGGCCTTCCCAGACTGAGCTCCCCTTCTCCCTCTGCTCCCTCTACCACCCCCCCTTCACCTCTCTGCAGCTTAACCCTCTTTTCCCCCCATTTCCCTCTGCTCCTCCACCTCTCCCTTCCCATCCCCTCAGCACTATACTCGTCTGCTCAACTGTATATATTTTCATTACGCTATTTATTTTGTTAATGAAATGTACATCGCCTTGATTCTATTTAGTTGCCATTGTTTTTACGAGATGTTCTTCCCCTTGACTCTATTTATTGCAATTGTTCTTGTCTGTATCCCCCGATTAGACTGTAAGCCTGTCAATGGCAGGGACTGTCTCTATCTGTTGCCGACTTGTTCATTCCAAGTGCTTAGTACAGTGCTCTGCATATAGTAAGCGCTCAGTAAATACTATTGAATGAATGAATGAAAAGTCATTGGCCTGAGGTCACACAGCAGACAAGTGGCGGAGCTAGGATTAGAACCTATGACCTTCTGATTCCCAATCCCGTTTTCTGCCCACTACACCACCTAATATGGATTCAACAATCCCAGCTATGTTTTATGAACACAAACTCAGCATTTGTATGTAATGGTTCAGGTACAGCCTTACCTAAATACATTAAAATGGATAAGATGACCAGTGGTTCCTAGTGTTATAAATCAATAAATAAATCAATGGTATTTACTAACCACTACTGCCTGCAGAATATTATAATAAGCACTGGGGAAAGTACAGCACAAGAGAGTTGGTAGAATGTTCCCTACACATAATGAGCTTACAGTCCAGAAGGCTCTCCATCCTTCTATAGGATATCAGTGAATTGGTTGAAGTAACCTCTCCAGAATTTCAAAGAAATAATAATAATGTTGGTATTTGTAAAGCACTATGTGCCAAGCACTGTTCTAAGGACTGGGGTAGATACAAGGTCATCAGGTTGTCCCATATGGGGCTCACAGTTTTCATCTCCATTTTACTGATGAGGTAACTGAGGCACAGATAAGTTAAATGACTTGCCCAAGGTCACACAGATGACAAGTGGCAGAGCTTGGGATAGAACCCATGACCTTTGACTCCCAAGCCCGGGCTCTTTCCATTAAGTCACCCTGCTTCTCATTTGAAAATGCGAATAGACTTCATATGTGGGAGCAGCTTCAAAACAAATTGTAACTTCTGTGGCTTTTGGACTGAGCTTGGAGGAGCCTGAAATCTTGCTATTCCTTTTATTGTGTTTATTGTCACCTTTGCCTTTCATATTTTGCTGGTCTTTCCTTATGTGTCTTTGCTTTATTGTTAGATTGGGACTTAGGCTTAGTTCCTCGAGTGCCAGCGATCATGTCATACCCCTTACATTTATTTTTTCCTATCACTTAGAATTATTTACCTGTAGTATTTACTTAATAAATACTCTTCCTACTACTATTAATACTACTAATACTACTACTTTAAAAACTGATGAAGAAGACAGTCAAATCAGAAAGTCACTTAAGACATTGGAATATGCTAAAATCAACACAAATGTATCTAAAACATCTTTACTATTGGTTGACGATACCTATCTTCATATCTTCATATAACTATGGGGCAGAAAAATGCCATATTTAGTTTTTATGTACAAAGAGTAAAGGACAATCTCTTTCAAAAACTCACATCTCTGAATTCAGTCTCACTCTCAGCAGTGCCATCTTTGAAGCAAAGACTTTTAGATTTGAAATATTTCTACAAGTTGCTTCTCTCTAAGTGTGCAAAGAAATGATTTTTCGGGATGTCACATTCGTCAACCGTGTGTGCTCTACAAAGTTCAACCAAAGACATCTGTTACTTTCCAAGTTTTAAAATGCAAAATAAAATCCTTCTATCTACAGTTGTAATTGTTGCTGTAGGAGAATGCAAACCTAATTTCCTTTTCTGGTCTTTATATCGCTAGAAATAATATTTTAAATCTCTTTCATTCAATCGGGAATTACCCAAATAATGTAGGAACTGAGATCACAACATCGGTTTATTTTTTAATAGAGCCTACCTGACCTTGATCGAAAATGAAAATGAGCATTCTATAATTGGCTTGTCCTCAGGGAGCAAAGATGAGCAGAAGCAGCCTAAGACATTGTACCAGCTGTGAAACTCTAAAAAGTCAAACCTATCAGGAATGTATTGCAATCCTATTAATCCTGCTAAAGCCATGAGGTTTGCATTTTAATATGAGGAATTTGGAAGTGCATTTGTCTTCAGCTAAATTGGACTGAACCTCTCCCTTCCACTCCATTTGACTTACACATTGACATTTCCTATAATTAAGGAAAGTATTTTCATTTTGCCTGTTGATCATTACTGATTTTGAAAGAAGAGACTTTTATGAAATGACGGCACAGTAATCTCTGAATTTCATTCTTGTTGTCATTCGGCCATTTCCAATAGACTTTCACTTTACCTAATTACAATGCCTTAGGTCGCAATGTGTGACAGCTGATAGGTGCCAAGATTAAAACAGATTTTGACTGAAAGACTCCAAAGAGCTTTAAAGTGCTAACATGCTTCCCGAGCCTGCTGGCATATGCTCCGGCCTGCCACAACCAGACCAAGAGGCCCGATTCCCACCAAAGCAGAGGATGGTGGAAGTTGAGAACCGTGAGGTCTCTTACTCTGGAAACTCTGGGAAATTCCGGGTGTGGTCTAAAGACTGGGTACCCCCTTTCATCACCACAATGAGAGAGACCCCCACCTCCACTTGCCTTAGTGGGAAGAGCCTGGGCTTGAGAGTCAGAGGTCATGGGTTCTGATCCCAGCTCTGCCATTTATCAGCTGCGTGACTTTGGGCAAGTCACTTCCCTTCTCGGTGCCTCAGTTACCTCATCTTTAAAATGGGGATTAAGACTGTGAAGCCCTAAGTGGGAGAACCTGATTACCTTGTATCAGCTAGCCCAGTGCTTGTATCTAGCCCAGTGTATCTAGAACAGTGCTTTGCACATAGTAAGTGCCTAACAAATACCAGTATTATTATTGCTATTACTACTGTCATTGGCACACACTTAGAATGTCGAGGTGGTCAATTAATCAGTCAACGACATTTATGAGGGGTCACAGTATGCCATGCACTATATTCAGCATTTGGAAGAGTAAAGCAAGTAAATAGGATCCCCACCCTGAAGGAGTGTTCAATTTGGTGGTGGAGAAATACATGAAAATCAATTTCAGGAAGAGAAAATCACTATGTATGAGGATCAGTCAATCAAGGAATTGCCTTTATTAAGCACTTACCATGTTCAGAGCACTGTACTAAGTGTTTGGGGGAGTACAGTATAACAGAGTTTGTAGACAAGTTTCCTGCCCAAAGTAATGGCATAACCCACTGGAAAGAGCATGGGTCTGGGAGTCAGAGGACCTGAGTTCTAATTTTAGGTTTGCCAATAATTTGGCTATGTGACTGAGGCAAGTCACTTCATTGCTCTGTGCCTCAGTTTCCTCAACTGTAAAATGGAAATTAAATGCCTGTTCTCCCTCCTACTTAAACTGTGAGCCCCATACGGAGCAGGGACTGTGTCCAACCCAAGTAACACATACCTGCTCCGGCTCTTAGAACACTGTTTGACACATGGTAAGTGCTTAATAAATATCATAACCACCTCCTCTGCCAAAAAAATTCAACGAATAAGGGGTGGGGTGCGTAGCTAAGGACTTAAAGGGTATAGACTCAACTCTTTCAGAGATTCAGTAGGGAGGGAATATAGGGTAGGGAGATGAGAGTATAGTCAGGGAACATTTCCTTTATATATGGTATTTGTTTAGCACTTACTACGTGCCAGGCACTGCTCTAAGCACTGGTGTAGATATGAGGTAATCAGGTTGGACACAGTCTATGTACCACATGAGGCGGACAGTCATAATCCCCATTTTACAAATGAAGTAACTGAGGCTCAGAGAAGTTAAGTGACTTGCCCTATGAAGTAACTGAAGCCCAGAGAAGTGAAGTAACTTGCCCAAGGTCACAGAGCAGACAAGTGGCGGAGACAGAACTAGAACCCCTGTCCTTCTGACTCCTAAGACCAGGTTCTATCCACCATGTACACTACTTCTCCACCTCTTTAGACTATGAGTCTCATATGGGTCAAAAACTGTTTCTGATCTGATTACCTAGTCATCTTGCTAGCATTTTGGTGTTTGGTATAAGTAAGCATTTGATAAATAGAAGACAGGACATTCTGGAGAAAGGATAACCATATAGTTGCTATGAATCGGAAATGACTCGACGGCACTTAATAATAATAATATTAATAATCACTAGTAGTAGTAGTAAATAGTGGTAATAGCAGTTATAATAGCATCGGTGTATCAATCTTTTTTATTATAGAATGTAAGCAAGATTCCTTTGCGTAAGGGACCAGAATTTAATTTTTTATTCACTTAGTACTACTGATAATGATTATATCATGTTCCTTTGTAAAACAAACACTCCATCCTATCTTACAAAATACATTCCTTCCAGGTTGAAGAGTGAGTCATAAGAGCTTGGATTCATGACTTAGGGAAAAAGTCACCCCAAAATAAATTATCCAGATTACCTCAACGTAAAACTTGTTCCTGACACTTAGAATAAGGTAAAGGGAGAATTATTTTTTTCAATCGGAGCAGAAAAGTTTCAGGCATTCTTTGAGAGATATCAGCTGATAGGTGAAGGAGAAGAGTATAAGTGTAAAGTTATAGGGGTAGAAAGGACTGTTGAGCAAAGCTGTGTGGGAAGAGAAAAAAAGAAATCAGGGAAGGGGTGTCAGTATTAAGTCAGGTAGATTGGGGAAATTTTTTCAGATTCAAAGATTTTTTTGACTTGAAATGCTACCCTGTTTCTCAAATTAGTTTAAGATTGTATTTCCTGCCAGAGATAAACAATAAAAGCAGAGTAAATGTCCACAAAGGATGCTATTACTATTACAGTTCAACCCGTAAGGATCCAATTATTTGCTCGGTACTGAGGCTATATTTAGATTTTGGCAATCCAGGTCTGACCAAATCCCAGCTCCTTAAAGGTCAGTAAGGGCCTTCTGAACCACGGTTTGTTGTCTGGAAACTGGAAATGCAAAGATCTGGCCTCCAATAAGAACTTAGAAATAAAAGTTGAAAATGTCTCAATTCTAGATCTTGCAGAGCTCAATCCCCTTTGTAGGGTCACAGAAACATGGGAGTGGGGAAAAGTCTGGATGACACTTTGAGAGCAACCCACACGGATAATTATGGTAATAATAACAATCATGATAGTAATAACTGTGGTATTTGTTAAGCCCTTACTATGTGCCAGGCATTGTTCTCAGTTCTGGGGTAGGTAGAAGGTAATTGGGATAGACGCAATCCTTGTCCAACACTGGGTTCACAGTCTTAATCCCCATTTTTTACCAATGAGGGAACTGAGGCACCAAGAAGTGAAGTGACTTGCCCAAGATCACATGGCAGACAGGTGACAGAGTTGGGATTAGAACTCAGGCCTGTGCTCTATTCAGTCATTCCATCGTATTTATTAAAATGAAAATTAAATATTTACATATTACTGCATGCAGAGCACTGTTAATAAGCTCTTGGGAAAGTACAGTATAATAAACAATGACATTCCCGGGCCACAGCGAACTCACCATCTAGAAGTGGGGAGACAGATATCAATACAAATGAATAAAATTACAGATATGTACATAAGTGCTGTGGGGCTGGGCGGGGAAGTAGATGGGAGAGGGTGAAGAGCAAAGGGAGCAGGTCAGAGCGATAGAAAAAGGAGTGGGAAATAAGGAAAAGTGGGGCTTAGTTTGGGAAGGCCTCTTGGAGGAGGTGTGCCTTCAATAAGGCTTTGAAAGAGGATAGAGTAATTGTCTTTACAATTTGAGGAGAGAGCGTATTCCAGGCCAGAGGTAGGACGTGGGCCAGGGGTCGACGGTGGGCAGGCGAGAACGAGGCCCAATGAGGAGGTGAGAGGCACTTGAGGAGCAAAATGTGTGGGCTGGGCTGTGGAAGGAGAGAAGGGAGGTGAGGTATTCATTCATGCAATAGTATTTATTGAGCGCTTACTATGTGCAGAGCACTGTACTAATCGCTTGGAATGAACAAGTCGGCAACAGATAGAGACAGTCCCTGCCGTTTGACGGGCTTACAGTCTAATCGGGGGAGACAGACAGACAAGAACAATGGCAATGAATAGAGTCAAGGGGAAGAACATCTCATAAAAACAGTGGCAACTAAATAGAATCAAGGCAATGTACATTTCATTAACAAAATGAATAGGGTAATGAAAATATATACACTTGAGCAGACGAGTACAGTGCTGAGGGGATGGGAAGGGAGAGGGGGAGGAGCAGAGGGAAATGGGGGGAAAAGAGGGTTAAGCTGCGGAGAGGTGAAGGGGGGGTGGTAGAGGGAGTAGAGGGAGAGGAGGAGCTCAGTCTGGGAAGGCCTCTTGGAGGAGGTGAGTTTTAAGTAGGGTTTTGAAGAGGGGAAGAGAATTAGTTTGGTGGAGGTGAGGAGGGAGGGCATTCCAGGACCGCGGGAGGACGTGGCCCGGGTGTCGACGGCGGGATAGGCGAGACCAAGGGACGATGAGGAGGTGGGCGGCAGAGGAGCGGAACGTGCGGGGTGGGTGGTAGAAAGAGAGAAGGGAGGAGAGGTAGGAAGGGGCAAGGTGATGGAGAGCCTTGAAGCCTAGAGTGAGGAGTTTTTGTTTGGAGCGGAGGTCGATAGGCAACCACTGGAGGTGTTTAAGAAGGGGAGTGACATGCCCAGATCGTTTCTGCAGGAAGATAAGCTGGGCAACGGAGTGAAGAATAGACTGGAGTGGGGCGAGAAAGGAGGAAGGGAGATCAGAGAGAAGGCTGACACAGTAGTCTAGCCAGGATATAAGAAGAGCCTGTAACAGTAAGGTAGCCATTTGGGTGGAGAGGAAAGGGCGGATCTTGGCGATATTGTAAAGGTGAAACCGGCAGGTCTTGGTAACGGATAGGATGTGTGGGGGTGAACAAGAGAGACGAGTCAAGGATGACACCGAGATTGCGGGCCTGAGAGATGGGAAGGATGGTCGTGCCATCCACGGTGATAGGGAAATCTGGGAGAGGACCGGGCTTGGGAGGGAAGATGAGGAGCTCAGTCTCGCTCATGTTGAGTTTTAGGTGGCGGGCCGACATCCAGGTGGAGACGTCCCAGAGGCAGGAGGAGATGCGAGCCTGAAGGGAGGGGGAGAGGACAGGGGCAGAGATGTAGATCTGCATGTCATCTGCGTAGAGATGGTAGTCAAAGCGGTGAGAGCGAATGAGTTCACCAAGGGAGTGAGTGTAAATGGAGAACAGAAGAGGGCCAAGAACTGACCCTTGAGGAACTCCAACAGTTAAAGGATGGGAGGGGGGGGGAGGTGCCTGAGAAGGAGACCGAGAATGACCGGCCAGAGAGATAAAAGGAGAACCGGGAGAGGACGGAGTCCGTGAAGCTAAGGTGAGATAAGGTGTGGAGGAGGAGGGGATGGTCGACAGTGTCAAAGGCAGCTGAGAGGTCAAGGAGGATTAGAATGGAGTAGGAGCCATTGGATTTGGCAAGAAGGAGGTCATGGGTGACCTTAGAGAGAGCAGTCTCGGTAGAGTGGACGGGACGGAAGTCAGATTGGAGGGGGTCCAGGAGAGAATGGGAGTTAAGGAATTCTAAGCAGCAATTGTAGACGACTCGTTCTAGGATTTTGGAAAGGAAGGGTAGTAGGGAGATAGGGCGATAACTGGAAGGGGAAGTGGGGTCGAGAGAGGGGTTTTTTTAGGATGGGGGAGACGTGGGCATGTTTGAAGGCAGAGGGGAAGGAGCCATTGGAGATTGAGTGGTTAAAAATAGAAGTTAAGGAAGGGAGGAGGGCAGGGGCGATGTTTTTTAAAAGGTGAGTGGGAATGGAGTCCAAGGCGCAGATGGAGGGTGTGGCACTTGCGAGGAGGGAGGAGATCTCCTCTGAGGATACTGTAGGGAAGGATGGGAAAGTAGGGGAGAGGGTTGGCGGCGGGGAGAGGGGTGACTTTGGGGAGCTCAGACCTGATTGTGTTGATTTTTGTGATGAAGTAGGGGCCAGATCATTGCGGGTGAGAGATGGGGGAGGGGGAGGAACAGGGGGCCTAAGGAGAGAGTTAAAGGTCCGGAACAATTGGTGGGGGTGATGGACATGGGTGTCAATGAGGGAGGAGAAGAGGTTTTGCCTGGTGGAGGAGAGGGCAGAGTTAAGGCAGGAAAGGATAAATTTGAAGTCGGCTTGGTGCTTGGACTTTCGCCAGGAGAGGGAAAGGTGAGGGAGAGCTTCAAAGGCAACGTTGAGGAGTTTTTGTTTGATACAGAGGTGGATGGGCAGCCACTGGAGATTTTTGAGGATTTGGGTGATACGTCCTGAATGTTTTTATGATATTCATTAGACCACATTATCATCAAATTGGCCATTCGCTTTTCCTTTCCTCACCAATAAAATGGGGATAAGGTCTTTGGTCTAGGGAAGGAACTCAAAGACAGATATTTATTGTTATTTAGAAGCCACTTTGCTAAAAGTGATATTATGTTAATCCAAACATTTATCCTATCCCGCCTGGATTATTGTATCAGACTTCTTGCTGACCTTCCTGCCTCCTGTCTTTCCCCACTTCAGTCCATTGCATGGATCATTTTTTCTACAAAACGGTTCACCTCTGAGTTTCCAACTCCTCAAGAACCTCCCGTGGTTGCTTATCTACCTCCATGTCAAACTGAAACTCTTTACCATCAGCTTCAAAGTAGTCATTCACTTTGTCCCCTCCTACCTTGCCTCAGTGCTCTCCTATTACAGCCAGCCTGCACACTTTGCTCCTCTAACGCCAATCTACTCACTATTCCTCCATCTCGTCCATCTCACCACCGACATCTTGTCACGTCCTTCTCTGTTCTGGAATGCCCTTCCTCCTCATACATGACAAACAATCACTCTACGGAAGATACGTCTCTTCTCAAGAGGCTTCCCCTGAATAAGTACTCATATCCTCTTTTCCCACTCCCTTCTTCATCACTCTGATTTACTCTCTTTATTCACCTCTTCCTCAGCCCGATAGCACTTATGTACAGATCCATAATTTATTTATTGATACCAATGTCTTTCTTCCCCTCTGGACTGTGAGCTCATCATAGGCAGGGACAGTGTCTATCAACTCTGTTATATTGAACTGTCCCAAGCATATAATACAATGCTCTGCACACAGTAAACACTCAATAAATATGATTGATTGAATGAATGAATTAATAAATACGATTAATTGATTGACTGATAAGGTCCCTAGAATGAGTAGCCTTAGTAGTCCTTTGCCAAAACAGGCATTCAAAATGAAAACAAAGATGTGGTGAAGAGATATGCATTTTTTAAAAAAATGGTAATTGTTAAGTGCTTCCTATGTGTCAAACATTATTCTAAAAACTGGAGTAGATACAAGTGAATTAGTTTGGACACAGACCCTGTCCTGCTTGGGAGGCCCCCATAGGGAATGGCCCAGTGGGGAGGGACCTTGTCTATGGTTTTGAGTCCTAGGTTCCAATCCCGCCCTTCTGTACAACTCTGGGGATTCCGACTCTGCGGCTTGCCTGCTCTGTGGCTTTGGGCAAGGCACTTCACTTCTCTGTGCCTCAGTCACCTAATCTGTAAAATGGGGAGTAAGAGTGTGAGCTTCATGCGGGACAGGGACTGTATCCAACCTGATTAGCTTGTATCCACCCCAGCATTTAGTACAGTGGCTGGTACATAGTAAGCACTTAACAAATACCATTATTATTATCATCTTCATTATTATTATGGGGCTTATCTGTGGGCAGCCAGCTCTGAAGAGATAGATGAAAAACGTCCTCATTCCACTAGTTCCAGAAGAGATAAGAGCGTGATTGAACTCAGGGATGGGGAGAAGGGGGCTTGCCTCCATCCAGGACCACCCCTCAGAGTGATGCAAAAGGGTGATGATTTAATCCCTTGGCTTCCTGGGAAATGTAGTTTTGCTTTCCCTTGTCTGCAATCTCTTTGCCTACAATCGAGCAGACCTTTTGGATGCTTCGGGTATATACACCGCTCTCATTGAAGACCAACTGACACATGGCACAGCGTTAAAATTATTTTGTGTTTGCCCTAGAGCTTTGCGTAGTTGTCTGGCACACTGTAATCAATGAATAAAGACCGGTTGGAGGCAATAGAATACCAAGACATCAGCCATCTCATTTCAGTCTGTAACGGAGGACAATCTCTGGGTGATTCACTCACACCACCTCTGTTGATTTCCCTAGGCACCACTAATTTGAAAAGAGCCTGCATACAATACTAATATTGGCAAGATTTCTGAAAAGTTAACTCAGGTACTAAATCATGTTGCATCAATGAATTAAAATCGGTGCTCGTCCTCTCTCCTGGTAATGCTTGGGGACAGGAATAGAAAGGTTATTTGGGTGATTATAAGAAAAGCCAACAGAGTGGCCTCTCCTTTGGACCCTACAGTGTTAATATAGAGAAAATATATTTCAAATATAGAACCCTTGCTCTCTCCATGTCTTTCCCACAGTAGGGAAAGTGTTCGCTCCTTTCTAACCCTCCAACCCCAATAAGTTTCTCTAGGAGTTGAAATGAAAGGTCTCTGACTCTATGGGAAGTGGCTAGGTTATAATTAGACTAAGGATTTATTTTATCAGCTTGATCTTCTCTCATCTTCAGCACCTCTTGGACAGAGATAGAGCCCAAGGAAATATTCCAAACAGGAGTCTTAGGGTTACTATTGCTTTGAAAGAAAGATTGTGCTTGATTAGCTAGACAAGCAGAATTATGTGGAGGTAAAATTCACTAGAGCTGATGGGGTTATAAAGTAGACAGTATATGAGCAGTTAATAGCAGGTGTCTATCAGATCTCTAGGACAGGCAGCAGTTCTAGTTACGTGGAGTCAACAGTCACTCAATCATATTTAGTGAACACTGTATTAGGCACTTGGGAGAATACAACATAACAATAAAGAGACACATTCCCTGTCCATATGAGCTTACAGTCTAGAAGGAGGGCATGTCATGAGTGCCTGCATGCAAAGCAATGCTCTAGATGATTGGGAGAATACAAGACACACTCCATGGGGACACGAACCCTACACTCTAATGGGGAGATAGATATCAGTCATTCAATCAGTTGTATTTATTGAGCACTTACTATGTATAGAGCACTGTACTAAGTGCTTGGGAGAGGACGGTAGAATAGAGTTGATAAACATGATCCCTGTCCACAATGTGCCTATAGTCTAGAGGAGCTTATAGTCTAGACATTGAAATAGTTAAAAACAGTGAAGTCGAATAAACTGATTCAATTGAAATATGCATATTCATACAAGGACTGAGCATGCTTGATTTGAGTCACATTCCAGGGCTTCTTTTAAATATTTTCAGCATTTGCATCCATATGCTTGTTTTTATTTGTATGTTAATTTGTATAATGAATTGCAAATTCAGTTACATCACAAGATATATTTGTACCACTCCCTGTTTCTTCTATTTGTTTTTAGATCATGAACCCTCTGGGGGTCAGGAACCATATCTGTGCTTCATCTATGCAATTCTTTCCCATGGTCTAGGTCAATCTTTTGCACATAGTAAGCACTAGATAAATACTACTATTATAACTACTATTGCTAAGTGCTTTTTATCTTTCTCCACCATTAGTAAGCCCATTGAAGGCAGAGAATAATAATAATGTTGGTATTTGCTAAGCACTTACTATGTGCCAAGCACTGTTCTAAGCTCTGGGGTAGATACAGGGTAATCAGGTTGTCCCACGTGAGGCTCTCAGTCATAATCTCCATTTTACAGATGAGGTAACTGAGGCACAGAGAAGTTAAGCGACTTGTCCAAAGTCACACAGTTGACAGGTGGCAGGGTCGGGATTAGAACTCATGACCTCTGACTCCTAAACCTGTGCTCTTTCCACTGAGCCACACTGGCATCCAAAGTATTTTTGGGGCGCCTTACAACATTGAGCCTGAAATTTCAATCACTCAGTCATATTTATTGAGTGCTTATTGTGTGCAGAGCATTGTGCTAAACTGTCTTCCGCTTCAACAACTGATTTTTGTTTCATTTTGGTCATATTGTGTTTTTGCATTGCCTTTTTTTGTTTACTACAGCTGACAAGTTCCTGTGGCTATTCTGAGGAGCTTTATGGACATATATATACAAGAAAATGATGAGTTGTCATGATAATTTTCTTCTCCTACCCATCCCACCCTACTATTGTTTCCAATTGTCTAAAAAAAGAAAATGGTAGTGAATCCGCTCATAGCATTGACTGTGTTTGTTTTCACTGAAAAACAGTGAGTAAAATACATTTTCCAGAATAAAGAAATGAAGCTGAGAAAAGAGGGGATGATCTTGCCTTATTAAACTATAGTTAATTTAGTTTGATTCAATTTAATTGAATAAGCACAGCATACAGGGCTCTACGATAGACAGTGAAGAACAGCATTTTACATTATAGGATCCATGAAAGACTCCATCAAGCACTTGGGATTTTAATTCACAAGCCATATGTAAATGTTGCTTTCTTTAGTACAAACGTCTGTTCATTCAATTAAGAGGTACAGTAAATGAAGCAGCAGTATAGCACCACAGGCTTGCTTTAATTTCTGGTTTAAGAATGGGTAACTAGGACTAAGAATTAGATTATTAAATGTGATTTAAGGCTGTTGCCAGCTCTAATGAAAGTTATATAATCATTTCTGTGCAACATACCCCATGAGGTGTTAATCAGGATTAGCTCACATCAGTTTTCACCTGAACAACGGGGCAATCCAAGCCCTATTCACAGTTGCTAACTTTAGGAAGGACTGATGCTAGTATTACTGACAGATCCAAATCCTGATGGTTTGTCAGCATCTTACGAGCACCAAAATTAATCGATCAAAATTCCCTGCTCAATGTCATCTATTTTAAGGATCGTCTCCCCCTCTAGAATGTAAGCTCCTTGTGGGCAGGGATCATGTCCACCATCCTTAATCAATCATATTTATTGATCACTTACTGTGTGCTGAACACTATACTAAGCGTTTGGGAGAATGCACTGAAACAGAGTTGGTAGGCACTTTCCATTTGCACTAGCTTACAGTCTAGAGTGGGAGATGGACAATAATATAAATTGTGTTACTTAGGGCAAATCACTTAACTTCTCTGTGCCTCATTTACCTCACCTATGAAACAGGGATTAAGACTGTGAGCCCCACGTGGGACAATCTGATTACCTTGTATCTCCCCCAGTGCTTAGAACAGTGTTTGGCACATAGTAAGGGTTTAACATATGTCATCATTACTATTAGAAGCAGTGTGGCTTATTGGAGAGAGCACAGGCTTGGGAGTCAAAGGGTGTGGGTTCTAATCCTTGCTCTGCCACTTGTCATTCATTCATTCATTCATTCATTGGTATTTATTGAGTGCTTATTATATGTAGAGCACTGTACTAAGCACTTGGATTGTACAATTCGGCAACAGATAGAGACAATCCCTGCCCAATGACGGGCTTACAGTCTAATCGGGGGAGACAGATGGACAAAAAACAAGACAACATAATCATGATAAATAGAATCAAGGGGATGTACACCTCATTAGCAAAATAAATAGGGTAATAAAATATATACAAATGGGGCACAATGCCGAGGGGAAGCGGAGGAGCAGAGGAAAAGTGGGGTTAGTTGAGGGGATGTGAAGGGGAAGGAGCAGAGGGTGGAGGGGGAGCAGAGAGAAAGCAGAGGGAGCAGAGGGAAAAGGGGAAGCTCAGTCTGGAAAGGCCTCTTGGAGGAGGTGAGCTCTCAGTAGGGCTTTGAAGAGGGGAAGAAAGTTAGTTTGGCAGAGGTGAGAAGGGAGGGTATTCCAGGACTGCGGGAGGATGTGGGCCAGGGGTCGACGGCGGGATAGGCGTGAACGGGGGACAGTGAGGAGGTGATCAGCAGAGGAGCCGAGTGTACGGGGTGGACAGTAGAAAGAGAGAAGGGAGGTGAGGTAGGAGGGGGCAAGGTGATTGAGAGCTTTGAAGCCAAGAATGAGGGGGTTTTATTTCGTGAGGAGGTTGATGGGCAACCAATGGAGGTTTTTAAGGAGGGGAGTGACATGCCCAGAGCATTTCTGCGGGAAGATGAACTGGGCAGCAGAATGAAGAATAGACTGGAGCGGGGAGAGTCAGGAGGAAGGGAGATCAGAGAGAAGGCTGACACAATAATCTAGCCGGGATTTTATGGGAGTTTATACCAGCACAATAGCCATTTGGATGGAGAGGAAAGGGCGAAACTTGGCAATGTTGTGAAGGTGAGACTGGCAGGTTTTGGTGACAGATTGGATGTGTGGGGTGAATGAGAGAGCTGAGTCAAGGATGACACCAAGGCTGCGGGCCTGTGAGACGGGAAGGATGGTCATGCCGTCTACAGTGACAGGGAAGTCACAGAGAGGACAGAGTTTGGGAGGGAAGATAAGGAGCTCAGTCTTGGACATGTTGAGTTTTAGGTGGCGGGCAGACATCCAGGTGGAGACATCCTGGAGGGAGGAAGAGATACGACCCTAAAGGGAGGGGGAGAGAACAGGGGAGGAGATGTAGATTTGTGTGTCATCTGCATCGAGATGATAGTTGATGCTGTGGGAGCGAATGAGTTCACCAAGGGAGTGAGTGTAGATGGAGAACAGAAGAGGGCCAAGAACTGACCCTTGAGGAACCGTTAGTGGATGGGAGGGGGAGGGGGAGCCCGTGAAGGAGACCGAGAATGAACGGCCAGAAAGATAAGAGGAGAACCAGGAGAGGATGGCTATGTGACCTGGGGCAAGTCACTTAACTTCTCTGTGCCTCAATTACCTCATCTGTAAAATGAGGATGAAGACTGTGAGCCCTATGTGGAACAACCTGATTACCCTGTATCTACCCCAGAGCTTAGAACAGTTCTTGGCACATAGTAAGTGCTTAACAAATACCAACATTATTAATCACGGCTCCACCACTTGTCTGCGGTATGACCATGGGCAAGCCACTTAACTTCTCTGTGCCTCAATTACCTCATCTGTTAAATGGGGATTAAGACTGCAAGCCCCATGAGGGACAACCTGATTACCCTGTACCTACCCAGTGTTAAGAACAGTGTTTGGGACATAGTAAGCACTTAACAAATACCTTCATTATTATCATTATTTTCATAAATAAATTATGGATATATGCATAAGTGCTGTGGGGTTGAAGGAGTAAATATTTTATTATACTCTCCTAAACACTTGAGTGTTCTGCACACAATAAGAGTTCAAATATCGTTGGCTGATTTGATTGGAACTCCTTCCTACTTCACATCCAGCAGACGACTCCTCTTTCCTTGAGCTCTGAACTAAAATCCCCTCTCAGCTAGAAAGTCTTCCCTGACTAACCTCTCATTTTCGGGCCCTATTTTCCCCCTACAATATCATATCTGCATTTGAATCCTCATCCTATAAGCACTTAGGTACTTCTCTTCTTTCCACAAGCACTTATGTACATATGTCAAATACCAACATTATTATTATTATTAAGAAGGAAGATTCCTCCTGGAATTATAAAAGTATAAAAATACACATTTATAATAAAAATATTTATTACATGGGAAAGACTGGGTTAAACGACTGGACAGATGTACGAAAATCAGATCAGAAATAGTCCCTGTCTCACATGGGAGAAAGAGGTAAGAAGATCATATAGAGAGGTAAGAAGGCCAGGCATTTTATCCCCATTTTAGAGATGAGAAAACCGAGACTCAGAGAAGTTAACTGACTTGCCAAAGGTCACACAGCAGCCCAGAGACCGCTCTGGAACTCAAACAAATGTCTCCTGTCTCCTCAAACCATGCTCTCTCCACTGGACCACCCTGTCTCCCCAGCCTCTCTCCCACAGATAAGGAACATGAAAGTACATTACTTTTCTAAGAACTGAAATTGTTTTTCAAACAATAGAATATATTTTTTAGGTAAAGCATTTCTAGAGCATCATTTTTTTTTCACAAGTTCAGCAAAGGATATTGCAATGCCACAACCAAGAGTCAATATTACTACATAACATCTAGACTCTTGAGACAAAGTGCCCATATAGCGAGACCTAGAATTTATGTTCTATTTCAGGAGCGTTAAAAGCCTCAGTTTAAAATACAGAAAATAAATCTTATCCATGACATCCAAGTAAACTGCCTCAGGGGACAAATAGAGTAAGTGAAAACATTTAATTAAAATAGCAAAATGTAATTGTGACAGAAGATAAAATAATAAAAATGGACTAAAACATCAGGATGAAATGGCATATCCACCAAGACGGGCCATTAGTGAAGAATGTTGATCATTTTGTTTCCCAGGTGGAAAATGACTGAAACCGAGGACACAGGGGATTTGGGGGATGAATGAAGGCTTTGCACGTAAAGTGTCCATTTGGGAGCTTTATCAGAACAATATTGTTTAACATACTTTTGATTTTTAATCTCCCTGTAGGACCACACAGAGATTGCATTTTCTTACTGAAATGAAAAACACACTCAAAATAACTCACTGAATGTCAATAGTCAAAAAGACACAAACACCTGACCTTCACAAAGAAAGAGAACTGTCTTACCCTTTCCTCTCTACATAACTGCAAAATCTTTCAATCAAGTAATTCATTCAGTCATATTTTTGAGGACATACTATGTGCAGAACACTGTACTAAGAGCCTGGGAAAGTACAATACAACAATGCATGGATACATTCCCTGTCCACAATGAGTTTAAAGTCTAGAGGGGAAAGACAGATATTGATATAAATACATTACAGATACGTACATCAGTGCTGTGGGGTTGGGAGGGGGAATAAACAAAGGGAGCAAGTCAGGGTGATGCAGAAGGGAGTGGGAGAAGAGTAAAGTGGGCCTTAGTCAGAGAAGGCCTCTTGCAGGAGATGCACCTTCAATAACGCTTTGAAGGTGGGGAGAGTAATTTTCAGTTAGATTAGGGGAGGGACGGTTTTCCAGACCAGAGGCAGGAAATAGTCGAGGGGTCAGTGGCGAGATAGATGAGATCGAGGCACATTAAAATGTTTAGCATTAGAGGAGTGAAGTGTGCAGGCTGGGTTGTAGTAAGAGAGTAACGCGGTGAGGTAGGAGGGAACGAGGGATTAAGTGCTTCGAAGCCATTGGTGAGGAGTTTTTATTGGATGTGGAGTTGGATAGGTAATCACTGGAAATTTTTGAGGGGTGGGGAAACATGTCCTGGACGTTTTTGTAGAAGAGTGATCTGGGGAGTGGGGAGAGACAAGAGGCTGGGAGGTCAGCAAGGAGGTTGAGGCAGTAATCCAGGAGGGATAGAACGAGTGATTGTATTAATGTGATAGCGGTTTGGATGGAGAGGAAAGGGCAGATTTTGTAAAGTTGGGACCTACAGGATTTAGTGATGAACTGAATATGTGGGTTAGATGAGAGGGAGGAATCAAGTAAGCTTTCAATAAATACGATTGAATGATTGAAGGAGAACATAGAGGTTATGGGCTGGTGAGGCAGGAAGGATGTTGGTGCCATCTACAGTGATGGGAAAGTCAGGGGGAGGACAGGGTTGAGGTGAAAAGATAAGGAGCTCTGTAATGGCAGAAGGTAAGTACTAAGACTATGATTCCTGCCCTCAGAAAGTTTGCAATCTAATGGGATTTAGTCCAAGACCTCAGTATAAGTATAAAATCAATACTCCTGAAGCATCTTACAAACGTCTTTCCTTGCCCCAGCCAAACTTAGTTCTAGGATTCTTTCCTGAAGAAAGATGACCTCAGTACAATAATCTTTACATCTAATCAAAAAGCACCTATCGCTGACTCATTGTTTATGCAGATTTCTTCATTTTTTTATTGATTTTTTATTGATTAATTCTAGGACCTGTTTCCCCTTCTTTGAATTGACAGGTTCTGGGATGTGGCTCCATCTCTACCTGGCTTGCTCAGAACAAAGCAAAAGGGCCCATCAAAGATCTCACCAAACAATCAATCAATCAATAATTTTCACTGACCACTTACTCTGTGTTTGAGAAAGACAAAATCTCTGCCTTCAAGGAGCTGACAATCTAGTCTGTGCAGACCATTATACTATGCACTTGAGAGAGTAGACCCAATTCCTGTCCTCAAAGCACCTTACATTCTAATGGGTACATCATTTTGTCTAGTCTTAGGCCATTGAGTGATATCTGACTCCGTACACTCTCAAAAAAAGATATGTGTAGCATTTATTAAATGCTTACTATGTACCAGGTATTGTTCTAAGCACTGGGGTAGATACAAGGTAATCATGTTGGATACAGTCCCTGTCCCACGTAGAGCTCATAGTCTTAATCTCTATTTTACAGAAGAGGTAACTGAGGCACAGAGAAGTAATGTGATTTGCCCATGGTTACACAACGAACAAGTGACTGAGCATTTCGTGCAGTGCTCCGCATGAAGTAAGCACTCAAATATCATTGATGATAGGCAAGAGAGGTGCTACAACCAATTACAATTAGTAGGAAGCAACAGAGTTGAAAAGATTTGTACCTGGATTATCCCCAGTGCAGAGATGAAGGAACTGAGGTCCAGCGAGGTCACCTAACTTGCTGAAGGTCATACAACATTTAGATCAGACAGACCAGACCGTGTTCTCTAATTTTCCTTGACAAACAATCCAGAGACAGATCTGCAACAAGATCAAATGCCTCCTGTCTCCTAGACCCATTTCCTTTCTATTAGACGACCCTGCCTCTATACCTTCTCCACCACTGCTAGATTCTGCCACGGGCAGTTCCACAGTCTCCAGTTGGTATGCTCCACTGAGGAATGCATATTTACACTTTATACGTGCTTTGTTTCTATTTTGTGGGAAACAAAGATGATTGGTGTGGAGATGGGATATACTTCTTACCACAGTAAACCAAACAAAGAGTGATATGAGACAGGGAGAAACTTGTCAAGGAAAAAATAGAGAACATGATCTGGTCTCTTTATCTAAATACAAACTAAAAAGCCTCTTTTCCGGCCTTGACCCCGAACCAAAATCCAACAAGGCTCACTCTCTCTCTCCATAAATGGGGAAGGGAATTGTTTTGGCTGGAACGTAAGATGTGCAGGTGGTATGGCCAGCTGCAAGTTATTTAGTGTTTGCTTCTCTATAAACGCTCTAGGAATTCTATTTTTATGACCCTCTCAGTAGGAAGGAGGAATAGGAGGTTCAAGGGGCCTAGGTGAAGTTATTTCTCCCTTGGATTCATATTTTTCATTCTTGCTGACATTTGGGACTGGAAATTGGCTGTTAAGAAGCTTGCAGTTGCTGGCAAATTTCCCAACCCCATATGGGGGGAGCGGAAGGGAAGTCCACCCTCTGGAAATATAGCTGGACCTGCCCAGCTTTCTGACATGAGTCCACCCAGAGAAACTCTAGCTAATGTGCTCATGTTATTTTACCCACAGATGCTTTGGGGCTGATTCTGAATCAAAGGCACTTTCTTTTTACCTCCCTATTCAGCTTTTACTTGGTTCAGACAAAAAAGGAAGCCTCTATAAGGAATGAAAAATTAAATAAAACCATAAAATCATCTCTCCCTACAAAATCATAAAAAACATGATTTTTTTAATTCAAGGTAATAAATCCCAGTATCATTATTTAGGAAAAGTAAACACATTTTGCTGGACTAATCCTCTCCATCCTAACTGCTACCACATTAACACAAGTCTCCTAGCTGACCTCCCTGCATCCTGCCTCTCCCAACTCCAGTCCATCCTTCACTCTGCTGCCCAGGTCATTTTTCTGAAAAACCATTCAGTCCACATCTTGTCACTCCTCTAAAACCTCCAGGGGTTGCCCATCTACCTCCACATTAACTGGAAACTTCTTAACTTTAAGATCAGTCAGGGATCTCCCTCCTAACTTTGCTGATTTCCTGCTATTAAGCCAACTCACATGCTCACTCCTCTAACACCAATCTACTCCATGCTCCTCGGTCTCATCTATTCTACCACCAACCCCTTGCCCATGTTCTCCCTTGAGCCTGGATTCCTTCCCACTTTCTATCTGACATTCCTCTACTCTTCCCACCTTCAAAATCTTCCTAAAATCACATTTCCCCACTGTGTTGACAATAAACTTGGCTATGTGCGCCTTAAGCCTGTGATAGCAATGCTTAGAACAGTGTCTCAGTCCTTAGTAAAGTGCCTGACACATAGTGAGTGCTTAAAAAATGCCATCATCATGATCATACTCAACCCAGTTACACAAACCTATGTCCATATCCTTATAGTCTCCTATTTCCCTTACGTCTAATTTATTTAAATGGCAGCCTCCCCCTGTAAGTTCCTTATGGGCAGGGATCATATCTACCAACTCTGTGTATTGTACTTTCCCAATAATTTAGTACAGTTCTCTGCCCACAGTAAGCACTTGATTAACTGAAAAATCAAATATTGAGAGCTTCACATAACAGTCCATAATGCCTGTTATTTTCTGACAGTGACAACAAAAGACCTGAAAGAACCACATGCTGGTTGTCCTTCTGAACATAGGTTTAACAGTTAGAAATATAACATAACTGTTTCCCCCACTTTAAAAAAGTCCTCTCTCAATCCTATGGTTCACTCCAACTATTTCCCACCTCCATGTTCCCTTTCCTAGCTAAATTCCTTGAATGAGCTGTCAACCTACCTTTTTTCTTTCTATCATCTCCCTTTTGCATCTTCTGCAGTCTGATGTTCAATCCCTATAGTCTACTGAGATTCTCAAAGGTCACCAATGACCTCCTTATAGCCAGTTTCCAAGGCCTCTACTCCATTTTATGTTTGATCTCTCTGTTGCTTTTGACATCATGTTTTGATGATGGGTGGTGTGGTCTGTGAACTGGGCAAGGGTTTGCTGATCCAGCCCAAACCTGTTTCCCATCCTGGGAATGTTATTCATTTTCAGTGTGGTTTACTGAATCTTCCTCTGCCTCTCGTCCTCTGCCTGTGGCCAATCCCCCTCAGGGATTTAAACAGGCTCCTTCACTCTCCTTGATTTATGCTCACCTTTGCCGTGAGCTTATCCGCTCTAAATGGATGCTGCCGTCACTCACATCTCTTTGTAAATGACTCCCAAATAAAACTACATAAATAAATTGTGATATTTATTAAGCACAGACTAGATGCCAAGCACTGTTCTAAACACTGGGGTAGATACAAGGTAATCAGGTTGGATACCGTACTTGTCCCACATAGGGCTCACAGTCTTAACTCCATTTTCCAGATGTGGGAACTGAAGCCCAGAGAAATGAGGTGACTTCCCCAAGGTCACACTGCAGATGAGTGTGACCTTGACTCGGCTCTCATTCACCCCACACAACCAATCCGTCACCAAAACCTGCTGGTCTCACCTTTATAATATCGCCAAGATCCACCCTTTCCTCTCCACCCAAACAGCTATCTTACTGTTACAGGCTCTCATAATATCCCGGCTGGATAAGTGTGTCAGCCTTCTCTCTGATCTCCCTTCCTCCTGTCTCTCCCCGCTCCAGTCTATTCTTCATTCCACTGCCCAGCTCATCTTCCTGCAGAAATGCTCTGGGCATGTCACTCCCCTTCTTAAAAACCTCCAGTGGTTGCCCATCGACCTCCGCATGAAACAAAATCTTCTCACTCCAGCCTTCAAGGTTCTCCATCACCTTGTCCCCTGCTACCTCTCCTCTCTTCTCTCTTTCTACTGCCCACTCTGCATGCTCCGCTGCTCTGCCACCCACCTCCTCCCCATCCCCCGTTCTCGCCTACCCCACCGTCGACCCCTGGCCCTCGTCCTCCCACGGTCCTGTAATGCCCTTCCTCCTCACCTCCACCAAACTAATTCTCTTCCCCTCTTCAAAACCCTACTTAGAGCTCACCTCCTCCAAGAGGCCTTTCCAGACTGAGCTTCCCCTTTTCCCTTTGCTCCCTCTGCTGCCCCTCTACCTCCCCCTTCACCTCCCCTCAGCTAAGCCCTCTTTTCCCCCCTTTCCCTCTGCTCCTCCCCCCTCCCTTCCCCTCCCCTTAGCACTGTACTCGTCCACTCAACTGTATATATTTTCATTACCCTATTTATTTTGTTAATGAGATGTACATCCCCTTGATTCTTTTTATTTGCTATTGTTTTAATGAGATGTTCATCTTCTTGATTCTATTTATTGCTATTGTTTTTGTCTGTCTGTCTTCCCCGATTAGACTGTAAACCCGTCAAAGGGCAAGGACTGTCTCTATCTGTTACTAATTTGTACATTCCAAGCGCTTAGTACAGTGGTCTGCACATAGTAAGTGCTCAATAAATACAAATGAATGAATGAATGAATGAATGAATGAGTGGTGCAACCCAGAATAGAATGTAGGTCCTTCTGACTCCCAGAACCGGGCTCTATCCACTAAATCATGTTGCTTCACTATCTCTGATGACTGAAGGCACACTTGATCTGCAATTCTTCATCTCCTCTTGCCTGCCGATCATCTCCACTTGGGTATCTGCCAACACACCAACATGTCTGAAACAGAACTCATATTCCCCACTAAACCTACCCCTTCCACTATCTTTTCCAACTCAGTTGATAACACTACCGTCTTCACTGTCCTTTCAACCTCGGTGTCACTATTGACTTTTTGCTATCGTTCAACTATCACATTGAATCTACTGTCAAATCCGACTAAGGCTACCTGAAGAATGTCTTCTGAATCTGCCCCTTCATCTCCAACCAACCTAGTACCAGGTCTGGTGCTGGCTACATTACTGCATTCTCCTCCTCCCTGGTCTCCCAGTTCCCATCATCTGGCCTTATCTACCTATAATACACCCCGCTGCACAAATGGTCTTATTGAAGGTCCATCTCCTCCAAGAGGCCTTCCCTTGCTATGTGTCAAACGCTGTTCTGAGCACTGTGGCAGATACACGTCAGTTTGGACAAAGTCCTTGTCCCACATGCGGCTCACACTCTTTATCCCCATTTTACAGATAAGGTAACTGAGGCCGAGAGAAGGTAAGTGACTTGCCCAAGGTCATACAGCAGACACGTGGCAGAACGGGGATTAGAATCCTGGGTGGATAGAGAGGTCCAGGCTCTATCCCCTAAGCCTTACTGCTTCAGTTCTGTTGAATTATTTCTTCACTTCCATGACGGGGCATGAAACAATGGGACCTGGCATCTAGGATACATGTCAGATACTCCAGGAATTATTTTCTAATACCCAGACTGCAATTATCATCCAGAGTCCTAGAGCCTAGCATTCAAGAACTACTCTATGCAAATCAATATGCTCTGCTAAGTACACCTCCAGGATGTCATTCAGATAATTGGGACAGTATGGAGTTATCCTTGAGGTGTAGACAGATAATAAATTTGAAGACACTGTGAGTAATCTATATACCAACATTAGGCAACTCTACACACAAGGGAAATTTTCACTGGAAAATGAACATAAATGCTGCTGCAGAATTATTTTGCCAAGGCAGCTCTCTCCCCAATGATTCATTCGATCATTCATTCATTCAATAGTATTTACTGAGCGCGCTTACTATGTGCAGAGCACTGTACTAAATGTTTGGAATGTACAATTTGGCAAAAGATCTGGGCATGTCACTCCCCTTCTTAAACAACTCCAGTGGTTGCCTATCAACCTCCACTCCAAACAAAAACTCCTCACTCTAGGCTTCGAGGCTCTCCATCACCTTGCCCCTTCCTACCTCTCCTCCCTTCTCTCTTTCTACCGCCCACCCCGCACGCTCCGCTCCTCTGCCGCCCACCTCCTCGCCGTCCCTCGGTCTCGCCTATCCCGCCGTCGACCCCCGGGTCACGTCCTCTCGCGGTCCTGGAACACCCTCCCTCCTCACCTCCGCCAAACTGATTCTCTTTCCCTCTTCAAAACCCTACTTAAAACTCACCTCCTCCAAGAGGCGTTCCCAGACTGAGCTCCTCTTCTCCCTCTACTCCCTCTGCCATCCCCCCTTTACCTATCCGCAGCTAAACCCTCATTTTCCCCTTTTCCCTCTGCTCCTCCACCTCTCCCTTCCCATCCCCACAGCACTGTACTCGTCCGCTCAACTGTATATATTTTCGTTACTCTATTTATTTTGTTAATGAATTGTACATCGCCTTGATTCTATTTAGTTGCCATTGTTTTTACGAGATGTTCTTCCCCTTGACTTTGTTTATTGCCATTGTTCTTGTCTGTCTGTCTCCCCCAATTAGACTGTAAGCCCGTCAAACGGCAGGGACTGTCTCTATCTGTTGCCGACTTGTTCATCCCAAGCGCTTAGTACAGTGCTCTGCACATAGTAAGTGCTCAATAAATACTATTGAATGAATGAATGAATGAAAAGATAGAGACAATTCCTGCCCATTGACAGGCATACAGTCTAATCAGGGGAGACAGACCAAAACAATAGCAATAAATAGAATCAAGGGGATGTACATCTCATTAACAAAATAAATAGGGTAATGAAAATATATACAAATGAGCAGAGTGCTGAGGGGAGGAGCAGAGGGAAAGGGGGGAAAGGGGGCTTAGCTGAGGGGAGGTGAAAGAGGCAGAGAGGCAGCAGAGGGAGCAGAGGGAAAAGGGGAAGCTCAGTCTGGGAAGGTCTCTTGGGGGAGGTGAGCTCTCAGTAGGGCTTTGAAGAGGGGAAGAGAGTTAGTTTGGTGCAGGTGAGGAGGGAGGGCATCGCAGGACAGCAGGAGGATGAGGGCCAGGGTCAACGGCGGGATAGGCAAGAACAGGGGACAGTGAGGAGGTGGGCGGCAGAGGAGCGGAGCCTATGGGGTGGGCAGTAGAAAGAGAGAAGGGAGGAGAGGTAGGAGGGGGCAAGGTGATGGAGAGCTTTGAAGCCTAGAGTGAGAAGTTTTTGTTTCGTGCAGAGGTTGATAGGCAACCACTGGAGGTTTTTGAGAAGCAGAGTGACATGCCCAGAGCATTTCTGCAGGAAGATGAGCCAGGCAGCAGAATGAAGAATAGACTGGAGCGGGGAGAGACAGGAGGAAGGGAGATTATGAGAATATCCAGCCGGGATATTATGAGAACCTGTACCAGTAGGATAGCCATTTAGGTGGAGAGGAAAGGGCGTATCTTGGCGATATTATAAAGGTGAGACTGGCAGGTCTTGGTGATGGATTGGATGTGTGGGGTGAATGAGAGAGCTGAGTCAAGGACGACACCAAGTTTGCAGGCTTGAGAGATAGGAAGGATGGTCATACCATCCACAGTGATAGGGAAATCAGGAAGAGAACAGGGCTTGGGAGGGAAGATAAATGATGGGCAATTAATCAGTCATTTACTGAACACTTACTATATGTAGAGCACTATGCTAAGCACTTGGGAGACAATTAGCAGACACATAATGAGTTTAGAGTGTAGAAGGGGAGGCAGACATTAGCATAATAACAATAATAATGGTATTAGTTAAGCGCTTACTAAATGCCAAACACGGTTCTAAGCCCTGGGGTAAATACAAGGTAATCAGGTTGTCCTATTTGGGGCTCACAGTCTTACTCCCCATTTTACAGATGAGGTCACTGTGGCACAGAGAAGTTGTGATTTGACCAAGGTTAGATGACACGCAGATCTACATCTCTGCCCCATCCTCTTCCCCTCCCTTCAGTCTCGCATCTCCTCCTGCCTCCAGGACGTCTCCACCTGGATGTCGGCCCGCCACCTAAAACTCAACATGAGCAAGACTGAGCTCCTCATCTTCCCTCCCAAACCCGGTCCTCTCCCTGACTTCCCTATCACCGTGGATGGCACGACCATCCTTCCCGTCTCTCGGGCCCGCGATCTCGGTGTCATCCTTGACTCGTCTCTCTCGTTCACCCCACGCATCCTATCCATTACCGAGACCTGCCGGTTTCGCCTTTACAATATAGCCAAGATCCGCCCTTTCCTCTCCACCCAAACGGCTACCTTACTGCTACGGGCTCTTGTTATATCCCGGCTACACTACTGTGTCAGCCTTCTCCCTGATCTCCCTTCCTCCTCTCACCCCGCTCCGGTCTATTCTTCACTCCGCTGCCCGGCTCATCTTCCTGCAGAAACGATCTGGGCATGTCACTCCCCTTCTTAAACACCTCCCGGGGTTGCCTATCAACCTAATAATAATAATGTTGGTATTTGTTAAGCGCTTACTATGTGCAGAGCACTGTTCTAAGCGCTGGGGTAAACACAGGGGAATCAGGTTGTCCCACGTGGGGCTCACAGCCTTAATCCCCATTTTACAGATGAGGGAACTGAGGCACAGAGAAGTTAAGTGACTTGCCCACAGTCACACAGCTGACAAGTGGCAGAGTGGGATTCGAACTCATGAGCCCTGACTCCAAAGCCCGTGCTCTTTCCACTGCGCCACGCTGCTTCAACCTCCGCTCCAAACAAAAACTCCTCACTCTAGGCTTCAAGGCTCTCCATCACCTTGCCCCTTCCTACCTCTCCTCCCTCTCTCTTTCTACTGCCCACCCCGCACGCTCCGCTCCTCTGCCGCCCACCTTCTCATCGTCCCTCGGTCTCGCCTATCCCGCCGTCGACCCCTGGGCCACGTCCTCCCGCGGTCCTGGAATGCCCTCCCTCCTCACCTCAGACAATTTAATTCTCTTCCCCTCTTCAAATCCCTACTTAAAACTCACCTCCTCCAAGAGGCCTTCCCAGACTGAGCTCCCCCCTTTTTCCCTCTGCTCCCTCTACCCCCGCTTCACCTCTCCGCAGCTAAACCCTCTTCTCCCCCCTTCCCTCTCCTCCTCTCCCTCTCCCATCCACCCCCTCAGCACTGTACTCGTCCTCTCGACTGTATATATCTTTTTCCACCCTATTTATTTTGTTTATTTTGTTTAATGAGATGTACATCACCCTGATTCTATTTAGTTGCCACTGTTTTTATGAGATGTTCTTCCCCTTGACTCTATTTATTGCCATTGTTCTTGTCTGCCTGTCTTCCCCGATTAGACTGTAAGCCCGTCAAATGGAAGGGACTGTCTCTATCTGTTGCCGACTTGTTCATTCCAAGCGCTTAGTACAGTGCTCTGCACATAGTAAGCGCTCAATAAATATTATTGAATGAATGAATGAAAGTGGCAGAGCTAGGCCTAGAACCCACGTCCTCTGATTCACAGGCCTGTGCTCTTTCCACTAAGCCTTGCTGCTTCTCCATGAATTGTCTTGTCTTATGCTGTCTTCTCTAACCCATAGTGACACCATGGACACATTTCTCCCAGAATGCCCCACCTCTATCTGCAATCATTCTGGTAGTGGATCCATAGAGTTTTCTTGGTAAAAATACAAAAGTGCTTTCCCATTGCCTCCTTCCATACAGAAAACAAGTTTCTGCCCTTAACTGTCTCCCATGCCACTGCTGCCCAGCACAGGTGAATTTTGACTTGTAGCAGATTGCCTGCCTCTTGCTAGCCACTGCCCAAACTAGGAATGGAATGGATATGCCTCTGCTTGACTCTCTCTCCTGTAGTTGAGACTGGTAGAGTATTGAAATCTCTCCAGGTGTGACCCTGAGAGTGATCTCCACGAATTGGTCATGTATAATACATAATTTAAAGATTTGAACAAGAAAGGAGAAAACTGAATCTAGAATTTTCACTCATTTTTCAACAGAGTGTGGGAGAAGGAACACATTAGGCTCGAGATCAAACAAACACATACCATAGGAACAATTCTTTTTCGTGGTCATTATACGTGGAACTGTTAGATAGGCTTTGACCTTTTTAGGCCCATTCACACTCACAGATTATTTGTAAGCTCCTTGTGGACAGAGATCATGTCCAACAACTCTATTGTAATTTACTCTTCCAAGCATGTAGTACAATGTTCGGCCCACAGTAAGGATTCAATGAAAACCATAGCTTGACTGATGGATGGCAAACTTCACCACCACGGGAGTCTAAGATTGTTATGGGCAGGGAATTTGGCTGTTTGTTATATTGTACTCTCCCAAGTGTTTACTACTGTGCTTCCCATACAGCAAGTGTTCATTACATACAATTGAATGAACGAATGAATGAGTCATCTTAATAGACTAGTGCATGGCATATGATACACATGCACAGTTCTGTAAAATTTCAGTTAGAAATGATGTTTGCGATTCAATCAGGGGTAAACTGACTTTCCTTAAATATATCCTCATTCCAAATTTTGTCCTTTTTTCAACTTCCTACTCTAACCATGCATCATTCATGGATGCATCATTGGATAGTGAGTTTCCTGGGTAGCAGAATCCAGTAACAGCTGTGTTTCTGTTGAAAATTTTAGACTGTGCTTCAGGTTTGGCTGGTTTAGGCTGATCTATAACCTCCATTTTTTTTCAGGCTCATTTTCTGCACTGAGTGTTCTCTGCAAAGCAGTCACAATTATCTACAGCTAATATACAACTATTGTTTGTGAAGTGTCTCTATCTGTTGCCGACTTGTTCATCCCAAGCGCTTAGTACAGTGCTCTGCACATAGTAAGTGCTCAATAAATACTATTGAATGAAAGTGCTTACTCTGTGTCAGGCACTGTACCGTGCACTGAGGTGGCTACAAGCTAATCAGGTTGCACATAGACCTTATCCCTTATGAGGCTCACAGTCTTAATCCACATTTTATAAATGAAGAAAATGAGGCACAGAGAAATAAGGTGACTTGTCCAAGGTCATCCAGCAGACAACTGATGGATATGGGGTTAGAACTAAGGGCTTTCTGACTTCCTGGCTTGTGTTCTATCCACTAAGCCTCGCTGCTTCTTTATCTCGGCTAGTTGTGCACCTTCTGGGGCACAGGGGAAAACAAGATTGGAGATCGGGCTGGAGCACACTGGAAAGTGAATGTATGGTCTTTCCTCACATTAGCTACATGCGGATAGAACTGGTGCCTGGAATCTAGGACTCCTGATTCCTACAACTCTGCCCACTGAACCAATAGGGCTGGAGAATTGGCCCTATCACATAACTTTCTCATCCCACCCTTTCACTACACACCAGCAACTCTATTTGGGGTGAGCATTAATTAATTAATTAGTATAGCATTTGTTAAGTGCTATGTGTGAAGCACTGTTCTAAACATTGGGATAGATACAAGCTCATCAGGTTGGATATAGTCCCTGCCCAACATGGAGCACACAGTCTCAGGAGGAGGGAAAACAGGCATTGAATCCTTGCTTTACAGTTGAGGAAACTGAGGCACAGGGAAGATAAGTGACTTGACACAGAGAAGGTGTAGCTAGGAATTAGAAATGGTCCTGTGACTCCTGGGTCTATGCTCTTTCCACTAGACCACACTGAGAATTGAGGGTGTTCTCTCAGTGAGCTTCTCAATCAATATCGAAGTATTTGGTTCCCATCCCCCACACCCTCCCAATCCTATAGTATAGATCTGTAAACAGTGTAACTCTCCCCACTTATACCTATAAATCATTTTAGCATCTGTCTCCACCAGTAGACTATAAGATCCTAGAAGGCAGGGATAATGCCAGTGAACTCTATTGCCTCCCCACAAGTACTTAGTACGATGTTCTACACAAAATAAGTCTTCAAGAAAGGTGATTGATTTCCTGGGTGATCAGCTAACTGGAGAGGAACCCAGTGCTCTTCAGATACTATTATGCAGCCACCCATCCTACTTCGAGCCCCTATATTAGAAAAATAAGCAATAATCCTCACCATTTTTATCAGATTGTAAAGCAGTATGTGTTTGGAGTTCAAACAGCAGTTGGTCAGTGTCTTATTAACACCAGCAAGAGATTGCTTATGGAACAAATCTTATTAAAGCCACATTCCCTGCTTCATGTGCTTATAGGAAAGAAAATTAATTTGCTGCAGAAAGTTCACCTGGTCTCAATCTTTTTCCCTCCATAGACCTCCAAGGTCACTGTTGGAGAAGAGGATATTAGATCCCATAAGAAAAAACCGCACATTAAAACTCATTTCTCCTATATCCACAGGAGCAAATGGGACTTTATCAGGGCAATTTAAGGACATTTCTACTGACTCGTGGGTGCATGCAAATTGGTTACATATTATTATCCAATCATAGCAATGATAATAATAATAATTGGGGAATTCAGAATTCACTATTGGCCAAACACTGTGCTAAGAACTAGGATAAAGCAACATGATCAGATCAGGCACAAATCCTGTCCCACATGGGGTTCACAATCTAAGGGGGAAAGAGAACGGTAGGGTTATCCCCATTTTTATAGATGAAGGTACTGGGAATCAGAGAAGTTAAATGACTTCCTCAAGGTCACACGGCAGTCAAAAAGTAATTAACTGGGATTAGAACCCAGACCTCCTGATTCACAAGACTGTGTCTTTTCCATTAGGCCACACGGCTTCTGATATTAATGATATTTTCATTGAGAAGAGAAGTAGTGTGGTTTAGTGGAAAAACCATGGGCTTGAGAGTCAGAGGACGTGGATTCTAATCCTGTCTCTGCCACTTGTCTGCTCTGTGATCTTGGGCAAGTCACTTAACTTCTCTGTGCCTCCGTTATCTCACCTGTAAAATGGGTATTAAAAATGTGACACACACACCCCCCTCCCATGTGGGACAACCTCTTTACCTACCCCAGTGCTTAGAACAGTGCTTGGCATATAGTAAGCACTTAACAAATGCCATTATTATTATTATTATTATTTTTATTATTATTTCTGCTCTCAATTTAGAAATTCTGTGATTAAAGGATGGGGAAAATGAGATGACTGGAAAATTTAAAAAAAACCACCCTCCTTGTGGGCAAAAACGTTGACTATTACTTATTTGCACTCAAGCTCTTAGTATAATGCGAATCACACAGAAGGACCTCAATAAATACTAAGCGGTAGCCCACAGTGGGATTTATGATCCACGTGTATTTTGCAGCTCTGCTTCTAGCCTGCTGCTGTGACCTTGGGGCCAGTTAGCTAATGTCTCTGGACCCCAGTTTCTCTTTCTTATCCTTATCTGAGTTGGTGAAAAATGTGTGAAGAAAGCTACAATTTCCTCTATGCCTAGTCTTTGTTGAGCACTTATGAAATCACTTTTAATTTAGAGGAGGTGCATTTTAACTTTTAGAATGTCTTAGGCAGAAAGGTGACTTGCAGCGGGAGACGATTGCTGTGAACACATCCACCACTGTCAGCCTTCTCGACTCTGATAAACAGAAATCCTGTCTCACAGAGAGCCTCTTATCTCAGAAGTGGTTCATTATTGCATTTCGAGATCTCCAAGGACACAGTTACTAAGAGGAATACTCTACATGTGCCTGCCCATAAACATCTCTTTCCCTCTTCAGGATGAAGTGGATTGTGAATTATCATCCCGTTAACTTTTAATGATAGTCAAGAATGTGGGTTATATACAGGACTCCTCCTCCTCCTTTGGGACCTAGTCCTTGAGATGAGAAGATCTTTGATGCCCATTGGGGAAGGTGGGCGAGCGAAATAAAATGACAATGACACCTCAGAGCAGTCCATGTTGTTTCTTGTTTGTTGGTGTGGTGGAGGAGGAGGGTGGTTCTTATACTAAGAGCTTGAGTGCAAATAAGTAATAGTCAACATTTTTGCCCACAAGGAGGGTGGTTTTTCATAAGTGCTCAACTATTGCCTCGGAAAGTCTTTGGATTAAGCATGCATTCCTTGTGCCCCAAACACTAACAACTGGGAATCGACTGAATTTCAAAAGGTGTCCTTTGCATTAAATTGAAGCCGAGGCCTCGCCAGTACCCTTGAAGGGATATTTTAATATCAGCCTGCTCACAATGTGGGTCCCTTTGAATGTTGCTTCAGAACTGATTTTCATTAACAAAATGGTTATTGCTCGCCAGAACCCAAGTTCATTAATGTAAATGGCAGGAAGGTTCTAGCCCATTTTTTTCCTTGAGTTAATTAGGATGGTGAGCACTTTTTAATAGGGCTCTACCTCTTTCCTTTAAATGAAAAAAATCTCGTTGTCCTCGCAATTTTTACTCTCATTTCCAAAGGAACAGGAGAGACAGATTAGACCACTAATGACCTCTTCGATTGAATGCTCCGAGAAACTGCCGATGCATTGCGATGAGAAATGTACAGGACTTGAGCTTTGGCCTTTACAAATTAGTGTATCTTGTCTGTGCATTCACTTGCAACCTGGTGTCATCTATAAAATGCAGTTGGAGGATTCGTTGGAAAAATGAGAACATTAAACTGGTAATGTTCCAGGGAAAAATTTCAATTATGGACCCCTGCATTGAGGGGCTGTGGTTTTGTCTATTTCAACTTCCGTTAAATGATAACTCGGTTCCAAAATGATGTATTTGGCTTTTGTTTCTGAAGCAAATAAGACTGCTCTTCTTTCACCAAGTTCATGGCACAGTTAGCTTGCCGATCTGTTAATCAAAGCCCTAAACCCTCCAGGGGAAGCACAGCTTATTCAAAAACAAATAAAACATGTCAGTCTCCATTTACTTTGAATTTCCCTTTGTGTATTTAAAAAATCAGTGTCAGATTTCAAGTCAACAAAACCTTTATTTTCTTGTCTTGTTTCTCAAATACAAGCCAGAAAAACTCTTCCTCGAATTCAATTAAGATCTCATTGATTCCTAAAGAACTAAAATAATATGTCACATTTCAGAGAGATAGGATCATCTTTAATGAAACGTCTAAAAGGCCTTTAAAGTAAATGGGCCCATGCATCAAAATACAAACAATTGAGCAAGAAGCCTACTAGCCTACAGAAATGCTTATTAGCCTGAGAAATGTTCCTGGTTCACCTGATCTCCCTTATATGATATATCTACAGGTAGTCAGGCCTCTGAGGGAGGAAAACCCAAAAGGTGTGACAAGATGACTAGCTGGTTAAACCAGGAATATTTGGGGGATTGGAACTGCAAATGAGAAAGCTATAAAACTGGAAGTTAGGCTAGATCAATCAGCTGTTTTACTAAGTGCTTACTATATGGAGAGCATTGTACTAAATGCTTGGGAGAGTACAATATGACGGAGTTGGTAGGTATGTTACCTGCCCACACTGAGCTTCTATTCTAGAGGATATAGAAGCACATAGAAGCTATTTCATGTTTGATTCTCCATTATTCATTCATTCAATAGTATTTATTAAATGCTTACTCTGTGCAGAACACTGTACTAAGCGCTTGGATGTACAATTTGGCAACGGAGACAATCCCTGCCCAAACATTAATTAGATACGAGGTGATCAGGTTGTCTCACGTGGGGCTCACAGTCTTAATCTCCATTTTACAGATGAGGTAATTGAGGCACAGAGAAGTGAAGTGACTTGCCCAAAGTCAAAAGGCTGACAAGTGACAGAGGCAGAATTAGAACCCACAATCTCTGACTCCCAAGATCATGTTCTTTCCACTAAGCCACACTGCTTCCTACATACTTAACAAATACTGCATTTATTTATTACAGTCCCCTAGTCCCTAATCTCCTTGTAGGCAGGGATTGTGCCTATCAACTCTATGATATTCTACTCCTCCAAGTGCTTAATACAGTGCTCTTCATTCAGTAAGTGCCTAATAAATATAATTATTTAATTGACTGATTTCTACTCAGGGAATAAAGGGATAGGATGAGGGCCCTCATGATAAGTGCTCAAGTAATAATAATAATAGTATAATAATAATGGTAATAATAATTTATCCTCATTTTCTAGGTGAGGAAGCAAAGGCTCAGAGAGGTTAAGTGACATTCCCAAAGTCCCACAGCAGGTGAATGGCAGAGCCCAGAGAGTGTAGCTCATGGGAAGCAGCTTGGTGTAGTGGAAAGAGCACGGGCTTGGAAGTCAGAGGTCATGGGATCTAATCCCGACTCTGCCACCTGTCAGCTGTGTGACTTTGGGCAAGTCCCTTCACTTCTCTGTGCCTCAGTTATCTCATCCATAAAATGGGGATTAAGACACTGTGAGTCCCACGTGGGACACCCTGATCAGCTTGTATTCCCCCATTTCTTAGAACAGTGCACATAGTAAGTGCTTAACAAATACCATCGTCATCATCATTATTATTAGAACCTAGAACTCCTGATTCTCGTTCCTGTGCTTTTTCCACCAGGCCACACTATCTCTACTCAACAGCATTTTTAGAGGAACTCCTGGGTGCAGAGCACTGTACTAAACACTTGGGCAAATACAAGAAGCAGTGCTGCCTAGTGGCTAGAGCACAGGCCTGGGAGTCGGAAGGACCTGAGGTCTAAATCCCAGCTCCACCACTTGTCTGCTGTGTGATCTTGGACAAGTCACTTCACTTCTCAGTGCCTTAGTTACCTCACCTGCAAAATGGGGATCAAGACTGTGAGCCCCATGTGGGCCAGGGACCATGTCCAACCTGATCAATTTATATCTACCCCAGGACTTTAAAATAGTGCTTGACACATAATGAGCCCTTTACAGATACCTTTTTATTTTATTTTATTTTTACAAGCGATTTAGTAGATGTGATCCTTGTCCTCAGGGAGTTTAAAAGCCAGCCAGATATTGGAGATGAAAATATGTCCCCAGTTACACTAGATGAAGGTGGAGCAGGGAAAGCATTCTACCTCCATCACCTCAGGAGACAGGAAAGCAAAATTGATAAGCGTTAAGTCTGTAAGATCATTAGGTACAGGAAACATGTCTAAAAATTCTATTGCATTGCATTATTTCAAGTCCTTAATACACTGCATAGTAAGTGTTCAATAAATACCATTGATGATGAGGATGCTAATAGAGTGAGGCTTTCAGCATATTATTTTCTACATTTGATCCCCTAAAAGAACCTCCTTCTATTTAGAAATGATGTATAAGACACACAGAGGGGACCTTTTCACCTTCACCTCCTCTAAAGACGATAAAGTAAATCTGGCTTGAACTGCAGCAAGGGGGATTTTGATTAGAGAGGCAGCGTGGCTCAGTGGAAAGAGCACAGGCTTGGGAATCAGAGGTCACGGGTTCTTAGACCGGCTCCTCCACCTGTCAGCTGCGTGACTTTGGGCAAGTCACTTAACTACTCGGTGCCTCAATTACCTCATCTGTAAAATGGGGATTAAGACTGTGAGCCTCACGTGGGACAACCTGATTACCCTGTATCAACCCCAGTGCTTAGACACCAGTGCTTAGAACAGTGCTCAACACATATTAAGCACTCAAATACCAACATTATTATTATTATTGGGCAAAAAGAAGGATTTCTTAGCAGAAAGGAATACTAAACATGAGGATCTCAATTAGGTGGTGGAATCTATTTGAAATGGTGAATGGTAGTTCTCCCTCAAGGCAAGGGGATAACCTAAATAAGCTTCACATATTTGATAATATGTGAGCCCGTTATCGGGCAGGGATTGTCTCTATCTGTTGCTGAATTGAACATTCCAAGCATTTAGTACAGTGTTTTGCACATAGTAAGTGCTCAATAAATACGATTGAATGAATGAATGGTAACGCATCCAACGACCAAGACTCAGCTGAAAGGGGAGGGAGAGAGGAGATGAGTGGAAGAAGGGGAGTGAATTAGCCTCCAAAATTGCTGGAAAGTAAATTCAGTTTCCTGACCCAAACCTATTGATTTTCCTTTCTTCCTCACCCAGACTTTTATTGGATTAAACTGAAGAGAGCCTGGCTAAGGGGAAAGACACAGGCTTGGGAGTTAGAGGTCTTGGGTTCTAATTCCTGGCTCCACCACTTGTCTGCTGTGTGAAGCCGTTGAACTTCTCTGGACATCAGTTACCTCAACTGTAAAATGAGGCTTACAACTGTGAGCACCACGTGGGACAACTTGATTACCTCGTATCTAACCCAGCATTTAGAAGAGTGCTGGGCACATAGTAAGCACTTAAAAAATACCATAATTATTATTGAGCCTATACAGTGGTGGTCCCAAGTCAATACTACCACGCCTTTCTAATCTTCGTTGCAGAGGGAACTCCTGCTTAGTGAAATCCCTTATCTGAGTAATTCAGCTTTTTTTTGCTCATAAGGTGGGCTTCCATTTCCTTTGCTTCCTATATCTGTTCTCTGTTTAAAGAGTCCCTGCTGACATCAGAGACAGCACCACGTATGGGAGAAAAGCTAATATCCAGCAGTGCACAGAATTGAGTCCTGAACCCTTTTAGGAAATATAAAACAATTTTCCCCATGGAAAAAGTCCCCATCCAAAGAAAACAACTAAAGCACATGAAGAGAAGCAGCATGGTGTAGTGAATAGAGCATGAGCCTGGGACCCAGAAGGTCGTGGGTTCTAATCCTGGCTCTGCCACTTGTCTGCTGTGTGACCTTGGGCAAGACACTGCACTTCTCTGTGCCTCAGTTACCTCATCTGTAAAATGAGGGTTGAAACTGTGAGCCCCATGAGGGACAGGGACTGCATTCAACCTGATCTGCTTATATCCACCCTAGTGCTTAGGACAGTGCCTGGTACATAGTAAGCACTTTGGTCCCCTTCTGTTCTCCAACATTTGGTCCCCTTGGTGATCTCATTGGCTCCCACGGCTTCAACTATCATCAGTACGCAGGTGACATCCAAGTCTACATCTCGTCCCCTGTTTTCTCCCCCTCCCTTCAGGCTCATATCTCCTCCTGCCTCCAGGATGTCTCCACCTGGATGTCTGCCTGCCACCTGAAACTCAACATGTCCAAGACTGAGCTCCTTATCTTCCCTCCCAAACCCTGTCCTCTCCCTGACTTCCCTGTCAGTGTAGACGGCATGACCATCCTTCCCACCTCACAAGCTTACAACCTTGGTGTCATCCTTAACTCTGCTCTCTCATTCACCCCACATATCCAACCAGTCACCAAAACCTGCCGATCTCACCTTTCCGCTACCAATCTGCTAGCTTGTTAGTACAATCACTCATCATATTCTGACTGGATTACTGCATCAGCCTCCTTTCTGCTCTCCCAACCTCCTGTCTCTCCCCACTTCAGTCTATACTTCACTCTGCTGCCCGGATTATCTTTCTACAGAAACATTTTAGGTATGTTACCGCCCTCCGCAAAAACCTCCAGTGGTTGCCTATCAACCTTGGCATAAAGAAAAAACTCCTCACTATTGACTTCAAAGCTCTCCATCACTTTGCCCCCTCTTAACCTCACCTCTCTTCTCTCCTTCTACAGCCTACCACACACACTCCACTCCTCTGCCACTCACCTCCTCAGGGTCTGCCATTCGCGCTCATCCCACCGTCGACCCCTGGCCCACATCCTCTCGCTGTCCTGGAATGCCGTCCCTCCTCACATCCGCCAAAGTGAAACACTTCCCCCTTTCAAAGCCCTACTGAAAGCTCACCTCCTCCAGGAGGCCTTTCCAGATTGAGCCTCCCTTTTCTTCTGCTTCTCCTCCCTTCCCCATTGCCCCAACTCCCTCTTCTCTGCCCTTCTCCCGACCCCACAGCACTTGTGTATATATCTACATATTTATTATTATATTTATTTCATTAATGGTGTGTATATGTCTATAATTCTATTCATTTATCTTGATGGTATTGATGCCTGACTACTTGTTTTGTTTTCTGTCTCCTCCCTTCTAGATTGTGCACACAGTAAGTGCTCAATAAATAAAATTGAATGAATGAATGAAATATCATAAATATTCTTATTATTATTGTCTCAATTAATTGGAGCTGAGGCACAGAGAGTTCTGTGGAATGATCCTGTGACTGGTGAAATCTGGAAAAAATGTAGAGGTTCAGTTTAATCATGCGTTCCATGTTCAGTAGAAAGGAGACTAAATTATTCAGGAAAAATTTTAGGACTAACTAACCTTTTCAAAAAAAGAAAAAAAAATCCTGAATAGTTTACCCAGAAGCTAGCTTAGCCCCATGGATAACCAGATTCTCTTCAGTGCTTGTCATCTGCTTGTAATGTACAGAGAGAAACTTTGACCCACCCAGACAGGGAGGGGGTCATGTGGTACATTACTGCTGCTGGGGTTTCCATTTTTTTAAATGGTATTTGTTAAGCACTTACTATGTACCAGGCACTGTACTAACTGCTGGGTTAGATGCAAGATAATTAGCTTCAACACTTAACTTCTCTGTAAAAAAATGGAGATTAAAACTGTGAACCCCATGAGGGACTTGGACTGTGGTTTTTTTTGTTTATTTGTTTTTTAATGGTATTAATTATGCACTTACTCTATGCCAGGGACTATACTAAGTTCTGGGGTAGACATAGCTAATTCAGTTAGACACTGTCCCTATGCCACATGGAGTTCACAGATGAGGTAACTGGCACAGAGATTTTAAGTGATTTTCCCAAGGTCACGCAGCAGAGAAGTGGCAGAGTCTTTATTAGAACCCAGGTTCTTCTGACTTCCAGGCCCATGCTCTATTCAAGAGGCCATGATGCTTCTCTGTATCCAACCTGATTAACTTGTATCCACAGCAGCGCTTAATACAGGGCCTAGCACATAGTAAGCACTTAAAACATACTATTAAAAAAAGATTGATCGATTGATACATTTTTAAGTGATAGTGGTTGTCAGCAACAGGTGGAACTGACTTAGCATCGCTCCCTAGAAAGGGGTCAATCGTGTAACTTCTGGGGATCTTAGAACAGCCAAATTTACTTCTCTAACAATAAACTCTGCAAGGTATAAAACGATGCTGTAGGACACATGCATGAATCTCACTGAATAGAGCATCAACTTGCTCCACGAAGACACCTCCAGATCCTAGATTTTTTAAAATGGTATAATAGTGTCACACATGTGACTGAATTTATTGGAAGCAGGACTTCAGGCACTACGGAGATGGGGATTCTCTGCTCTGGGACAGGTTTATTCATTCATTCATTCAATAGTATTTATTGAGTGCTTACTATGTGCAGAGCACTGTACTAAGCGCTTGGGATGAACAAGTCGGCAACAGATAGAGACAGTCCCTGCCGTTTGACGGGCTTACAGTCTAATCGGGGGAGATGGACAGACAAGAACAATGGCAATAAATAGAGTCAAGGGGAAGAACATCTCATAAAAACAATGGCAACTAAATAGAATCAAGGCGATGTACAATTCATTAACAAAATAAATAGGGTAATGAAAATATATACAGTTGAGCGGACGGGTACAGTGCTGTGGGGATGGGAAGGGAGAGGTGGAGGAGCAGAGGGAAAAGGGGAAAATGAGGCTTTAGCTGCGGAGAGGTAAAGGGGTGGGGTGGGAGAGGGGGTAGAGGGAGAAGAGGAGCTCAGTCTGGGAAAGCTTCTTGGAGGAGGTGAGTTTTAAGTAGGGTTTTGAAGAGGGAAAGAGAATCAGTTTGGCAGAGGTGAGGAGGGAGGGTGTTCCAGGACCGCGGGAGGACGTGGCCCAGGGGTCGACAGCGGGATAGGCGAGACCGAGGGACAGTGAGGAGGTGGGCGGCGGAGGAGCGGAGCGTGCGGGGTGGGTGGTAGAAAGAGAGAAGGGAGGAGAGGTAGGAAGGGGCAAGGTGATGGAGAGCCTTGAAGCCTCAGTGTGGCACAGGGGAAAGAGCACAAGCTTGGGAGTCAGAGGACGTGAGCTCTAATCCCAGCTCCGCCACTTGTCAGCTATGTGACTTTCGGCAAGTCCCTTCACTTCTCTGGGCCTCAGTTACCTCATCTGTAAAATGGGGATTAAGACTGTGAGCCCCATGTGGGACACCCTTGTTTCTACTCCAGTGCTTAGAACTGTGCTTCTCACATTTAAGTGCTTAACAAATACCATAATAATAATAACTTCAAAGCATTCCAAATATTATCTCCTCCAAGAGACCTTCCCTAAATTCCCCACTCTACTCAACCTCCCTCCTGTATCCACTTGGGTCTGTAATCCTTAAACACTTTGGTACTCATCTCTCTGCAGTATATATATCCTAGTACTCTGCTGATTTCCTTATATTTGATTTATTTTAATGTCTGCCTCTCTCACTAGACTTTACCCACTTTACACTCAATAAGTGCTCATTAAAGGAGCACTGATTGATTTAGCACTACGGGATGATGAGAGAAGGGTAGGGTAACTAAGTGATATTTCTCACTATATTTCTCACTAGAAAAGTGTTGGTAGAATCACCCAATGCTCCTAATAATTATAGTGTGAGTAATGACTTTCATTAAGCATTCATTGAGTGGCAAGCACTGAGGTAGATATAAGAAAATCATACCTGGCACAGTTCTTCCACCACACCATGTTCACAGGCTAGGAGTGAGGAGACTATAAGCTCCCTGTGAATAGGGAGTGTGTCTCTAAACTCTTATATCATACTTTCTCAAGCACTTAGTACTGAATTCACCATACAGTAAGTGCTTAGTTAATATGACTGATAGAAAAACAGGTATTTTATACCCTTTTCACAGATCAAGAAACTGAAGAAACGAGGAAGTTAAGGGATTACCTAAGAGGATAGAGGAGGAATGTAGAGGTTGTGGGATTATAAAAAAGGTTTCCTAACTTCCAATCCCTTACTTCTCCCCCAGCACAGATTTGTTTAAAGCAGAGAATGGCTGCAAGAACAATAAGAAATTCAGACAGGGTAGAGTTTTAGGGGAGCACTTCTCTCAAGAGTTTATATAGAGGAATGAGAGAGTGTTTTGGAAATAGAGCCAGGTGAAGTCAGCCTCCCTAGACCAAAACATGCCCTGTTATAGCATCTTTGCCCAAACAGGGCACAAGTGTTTCAGCAGGCTGTTTTAATAGTGACTACCCAGCTGAGGAGATCAGTTGTGTTTCAGTGGTTATCAGACAGGGTCTTATAAAGCCAAAGTCTCAGAAAGTGAAAAGTCAGTCATCTGTAGTACCTGTATTTGTTTTTCCTTTATTTTCTGCTAAAGTTGGCTGTCCTGGGTCTCAGCTTTCAAGTAGGCAGCTCCTTGAGGGCAGGGATCGTGGTTACTATCACACTCTGCCAAGCATTTAGGTGCTCAAATAGAATTGATTGACTGCTGCTGGTGCTCATTCTAGGAAGAGTATTGCCACTGGTTGGAAGGCAGTGAAATGGGAAAAAAAAACAAAACAAACCCACATTCGGTCTCCAGTGTGGAGATCTCATTTTCCTTTTTGAGAGGAATACCATATTCACAAGCATATGGGATACAATCTTTCAAACCGGAAAAGTAACTTAGGGATGAGTTTCATCATAGTCTGTTTGTATACATGTGTGGGTGTATTTTATACAGAAGTTCCACCAACTGTGAGGCAGGGGAAAAGAAAAAAAAAATCCCAGGGGCTTGACATTGAGCAAGTTCAGACTTCTCCTTACCTTTTGTGTTCTATTAGGCATGAAATTGCCAAATGCTATTTAATCAGTGACATTTATTGAATGCTGAGCACAAAGTAAGTGCTCAGTAAATACGACTGAATGAATGAATGAATGCTTACTCTGTGCAGAGCAGTGTACTAAGCACTTGGGAGAGTAGAGAAGCAGGATGGCCTAGTGGATTGACCATGGGGCTGGGAGTCAGAAGGAACTGGGTTCTACTCTCAGCGCTGTCATTTATCTGCTGTATGACCTGGGGCAAATCACTTCCCTGGGCCTCAGCTACCTCATCTGTAAAATGGGAATTAAGACCGTGAGTTCCAAATGAGACATGGACTGTGTCTGATCTGATTAGCTTGTATCTACCCTAGTGCTTAGTAGGTGCACATAGTAAAGGCCTAAGAAAAACCATAAAAAAGTATATTAAGAGTTAGTAGACCCAATTCCTGTCCTTGAAGATCTTACATTATAGCAGGGAGTCAAATGTCAAAATTAATCTATTGGAAGAGCTTACTATTTCACCTCAGTAAGAGGGTTTAAAAGATGGAGAAGGCCTGGAAAGATTAGATCTAGCCGAGCCCAGACACCCATCTTATATCTTCATAGAGGATATCCCATTACCTCTAACCTTTAACTTCTCCCCTGAGGGCCCTGGGAAAATAAATAAGATTATGCTGAAAGTGCTTTGACATCATTGTGAGCGATAGATTCTATATAGTGTTATTTTCATTTATTATATGTCTCGATGCACACAACTCACCCTACAAATGAAGGCAAATGCATTCCCATTCTGCTTCAGAGGACAAATTGGGTTGAGGGCAATAAATCTTTCTTAACAATCGAGGTCAGAAATCTCATGAAATAGGAGAAGAAACCCAAATGGAAGTCAAATAAAATGATTGCTTTAAGATTGCCCCTTTTTTCCAGGCGATTCCAGAATTAAGATGGTCTTTTCCCATTGAATTCACTTGGAATCTCTTATACAGGTTTTCGATCACCCTGCAAAAAGATAGAAAGAATCTTTCCCTAAAATTGGCAAGCTTCAATTTGTTTTCCAAAAAGCAACATACAGTGATACATCAAAGAAACCTTCTATGCAGCTGAAATCAGGAAAAGGATCTCATCTCAATTTCAGAGCAATGGCTGTCTAGCCAGGAGATATCTTATCACCCAACAAGTCTTTATTGAGCAAGTTCATTATCAGGTAGTGATCCATTTTTACCTTTTTTGTCACACAGTCCACTCACAAAACTCTTTTTAAAAAGCTACTCCTTTACTAGTGTCCCATCTGACAGATCACCCAAGCTGACACTGACTTGAGACGAGGACCACTTGAGACTGTAACTCTAGACTGTAATCTCACTGTGGGTAGAGAATGTGTCTGTTTATTGTCATATTGTCTGTGCAGTGTCATATTAATAATAATGATGATGTTATTTATTAAGTGCTTACTATTTGCCAAGCACTGTTCTAAGCACTGAACATTGTAGAGGAGCAAAGTGGCCTACTGGAATGAGCAAGGAACTGGGATTTAAAAGTTCGTGGGTTCTAATTCTGGCTCTGCCATATGTCTGCTGTGTTCCCTTGGACAAGTCATTTCACTTCTGTGTACCTCAGTTCCCTCATCTGTAAAATGGGGATTAGGTCTGTGAGCCCTAGGTAGGACAGGAACTGTGTCCAACCCAAATAACTTGTATCTACCCCAGCACTTAGAATAGTGCCTGGCACATGGTAAGTGCTTAACAGATATCATCATTATTACACTGTACTCTCCCAAGCACTTAGCATAATGTTCTGCACACAGTAAGCACTCAATAAATATGACTGATTGACTGACAACTTTAAAGCATCTTCTCTGTTCTCTTTGCTCTTGATCCTTTCTTAGCCATTCTTAGAGCAACTGTTTTTGGTGACCCCACTGATCTCATTCTCACCAATTTGGATGATTAGTAAACAGTATCACAAATAAATGCACATCCACTCTTTTGTTTCCCATCAATGATGGAGGTCCATGTCCCAGCATGACTGAAGTAATGTTACATTCTTCTCCTCACAAGAACTTAACGTCGAGTTGTCCTGTTAATATAAGGTCCATTTCTCAACACAACAGCTCTGTTGTCAGTGTGAATGCAGACAGTTGAATTTGGAGAATATTGGATGGTGGTTGGCTAGCATCCTGTTCTGAGGATGGCTAGTGTAATTCACTCAACTTTCCAGCCTCTAGGCACACGATTTTATACTTGATGGAATGATGTTATTTAGATGGGGTGTGCATCCAAAATGTCTTTCTTCTGTTTGGTAGTTGGAAGAGGTATATGATAGGAATGTCATAATTCACCACAAGAAATGACAGAAGCATCACTGTCCATAAAGCTGCTCTACTTTCATAGAACCCAGAGGATGATGCATTTTTTTAGAATATTTGTTAAGCACCTACCATGGGCCAGGCAACATCCTAAGCTCTGGGGTAGATTCATTCACTCAATCGTATACAAACCCATCAGGTTGTACATAGTCCACGTCCCACATGAGGCTCACAGTCATTCATTCGTTCAATCTGATTTATTGTGCACTTACTGCGTGCAGAGGACTTTTAAAATCCTATTTTACAGATGAAGTAGCTGAGGCCCAGAGATGTTAAGCAACTTGCCCGAGGTCACCCAGCAGACAAGTGGCAGAGCTGGGATTAGAATCCAGGTCCTTCTTACTCCTAGGTCTGTGCTCTATCCACTAGGCCATGCTGCTTCTATACTGATGATGCTTCTATAAACCCCCCATCTTCAAACCATGCTTAAATCACAACTCAAGGAAGCTTTCCCTGAATAATCTCTCATTTCCTCATCCTATATCCTCTCCCTATGCATTCCTCATGGACTTGAGTCCCTACCCACTAAGCATTTAGATCATTTCACTCACTCTGGGCACAGCTTCCGTGCATGCACTTTTATACTTGGTTCCTTCCCTCGACTGGCATTTAATTTTAGTGTCTGTCTCCTCTGCTATACTGTGAATTCCTTGAGGGATGGGATTGTGTCTACCTAGAGTATTCCACTGTTGTACTCCCCCAAGGACTTAGTACAGGCTCTGCACAAGGTAAGTGTGCAATAATACCAGTTGGTCAATCCATTGCATTTATTGAACACTTACTGTGTGCAGAGCACTGTACTGAGCCCTTGGAAGAGTATAATATGGCAGACACATTGTCTGCCAAGACTAAGCCCCCATTTTCCTCAGCGCCCCTTCCTCTCCCTATCGCCCAACTTGCCCCTTTGCTCTAGCCCCCTACCCCTACAGCACTTGTGTATATATGTACATATCTATAGTTCTATTTATTGATATTCTATTTATTGATATTAACACCTGTTTACCTGTTCTGATGTGTACATATCTCTATAATTCTATTCATTTATATTGATGCTATTGATGCTTGTTTACTTGTTTTGATGTCTATCTCCCACTTTCTAGGCTTGAGCCCATTGTGGGTAGGGATTGTCTCTCTTTGTTCCTCAATTGTACTTTCTAAGCACTTAGAACAGTGCTCTGCACACAGTAAGTGCTTAATAATTATGATTGAATGAATGAATTAATGCCACAACGAGCATACAGTAGATTTTGAAATGGAAGCAAAAGTTGCAGTCAACTCCCAAAGTGTTAGAACAACCAAGATCATTTGGTTCCAAAATTAGGTATCATGTTTATTTTTCTGATCTTTAATAAGAAGAATTATAATAATGATAATGTTACTATCTGTTAAGCACTTACCATGTGCCAAACACCATACTAAGCACTGGGGTAGATACAAGCTAATCAGGTTGGTCACAGTCCCTGTCCCTTGTGGGGGTCACAGTTTTAAATCCCATTTTACAGATGAGGTAACTGAGGCACAGAGAAGTGAAGTGACTTGCCCAAAGTCACTCAGCTGACAAGTGCCGGAGCTGGGATTAGAACCCATGACCTCTGACTTCCAAGCTGTGCTCTTCTTTCATTTAAAGGCATGGCCATGGCTAAAGAAGGACATTAGATGCATGACATAGCTGACAGTTATTCTGCCTGGTCCCAGTTCCCTAAAATCAACTGCTTGCCTCCTAGTGCTGAGAAAACCCTAGCTGCGGCAGTCACTAAGGCTGGCAACTCGTACATTTTGAGCCTCAAGAAGCCTGAAGCACTGCGAAGCATGTGCTCCATTTCATTTATCCCTATCTTCCATCTTTGATGTTAATAATGGTAATAATAATAATAACAGTGGTATTTGCTAAGCGCCAAGCACTGTTCTAAGCGCTGGGGTAGATACAAGGTAATCAAGATGTCCCACGTGGGGGTCACAGTCATAATCCCCATTTTACAGATGAAGTAACTGAGGCACAGAGAAGTTGAGTGACTTGCCCAAAGTCATACAGCTGATAAGTGGTGGAGCTGGGATTAGAACTCATGACCTCTGACTCCCAAGCCCGGGTTCTTTCCACTAAGCCACGCTGTTCACTTCAGTGATAATAATAGTAATAACTGTGATATTCATGAAGCGTTGACTATGTTCCAGGCACCTTACTAAGCTCTGGATACAAGCAAATCAGGTCGGACACAATCCCTGTCCCACATGGGGCTCACAGACTTAATCCCCATTTTACAGAAGAGGGAACTAAGGCACTGAGAAGTGAAGTGAAATCCCTAAAGTCACACAGCAAACAGGTGGCCTAGCTGAGATTAGAACCTAAGTCCTTTGGACTCCCAGACTCGTGTTCTATAATCTGGACCACACTGCTACACAATGTTTTTATGTTTTTGTTTTTTACTTTTCCCCTTATGAGCCCTTGTCCATCCCTTTCCACCTTTATTCTTATACTGTAAAACCCCTGAGGGCCAGGGACCGTGTCTAATTCTCATCTGTGAATTCTTTCCCAGCATTTAGTATAGTTCTCTGCACAGGGTAAATGCTTAGTAAATGTTGTTTGCATTACCAATAGCACCACTACTTTTATCCCAGCACCTACAGAAAAATGAGAAAAATTAGATTCCCTCCACTTTGCTTATCCTCTCCTTTTTTCCCCCTTTTTCATCCAACTTCTGTTTCTAGGACTTAGCAAATGTTAAATGGCCTATCGCATCATCTGACCTGTAAAAGTAGATCTGAGTAGGAAGAAAAAATGAAATAAAAGGAAAACTTTCTCCCAGGAAGACATCAGTATGATCTACACTACATGAGTTGATGGAGAAAGAGAAACATTGTTACAGGCTTACTTCGGTATGCAAACACCTAAAAATAAGGAATCACTGATAGAGCATTCAATTTTGTTTCTCCATGTCATTAAATAGATTTATGTTTGACAACTTGCCAAATGTCTCCCGACTTAATTAGAAATATCAGTTCACTGGGCTTCAGGTTATCCATCACACTGCAGTTAACTTATTTTCTTGCTGTCTAAGTGGGGAAAGATGGAGTTTCACCCATTATTCTCCTGGAGTGGGGAATGGAGATTTTCGGGAGACAATTCTGTAGATAGACCGTCATCCTAGATGACATCTGGATTATCTCTATCTTATTGTGCTCAGTGAGCAGTGATTCAGGTCAGAGGAACCGTTCTCCAGTGATTTCCTTTGCCTTGTTTACTTCTCCCTTGTAAAAATCGGGTCACATTAGCTCAGTCTGCAAGTTAAAATACAGTTTTCCTAATTACCGGACTCCTCAGCAGGCTCAGATGGGTATCTGAAAATGAGATTTTGCTTTTTCTGCCTTGCATCCACGATCACCAATAATAAAAATGTTGGAAACAGTTCAGAACAGACAATTCTGTTGAGCGTGCATGAGTCCAAAGAGTAATCAGTGTGCCCTTCTGCAGCTCTAATGGCTTGACAATGCTGACTTTAGGGAAATAAAATAAATATGAGGGGAAAGAAAAACCCTCTGAATTTTTTCATGGGCAATTAGTTCAGCATCGATAGTTCAGAATGTATACTGGAAGATCATTGGAGTGGTAACAGAAGGGTCTTCTGGAAAAGTCCTTGCCATTGGCTTAAAACACTCAACCAGCTCACTCCCTTTTTCCTTAGCTTGCTGATCTCCTACTACAACCCAGTCCACACACTTTGCTCCTCTAATGCCTATCAACTCACTGTACCTCAACTATGTTTATCCCACTGTCAAGCCCTTGCTGACACCCTTCCTCGGGCCTAGAACTCCCTCCTCAACAGATCATCACTCTCTAGACCTTCAAACCCACCTAAAATTTCATCTCCTCCAGGAGGACTTCCCTGACTAATCATAATAATAATTTTGGTCTTTGTTAAGCCCTTCCTTTGGGCCAGCCACTGTACTAAGCATTGGGGAAGATAATCTAAGATAATCAAGCTAATCAGGGAGGACACAGTCCCTGTTCCACGTGGGGTTTACAGCCTCAAGCCTTATTTTACAGATGAGGTTACTGAGCCACAGAGAAGTTAAGTGACTTGCTCAAGGTTACATAAAAGACAAGTGGCAGAGTTGGTATTAGAAAACAGGTCCTTTTGTCTCCGAGGACAATGCTCTATCCACTAGGCACACTGCTCCTCTAAGCCATTTCCCTTTTCCAGGCTTCTCTCCAGGGTCAACTATGTGCTTGACTTTATGACCTGTTAAACATTTTGACACTATCCCCAGCCCCACAGTACTTAAGCTCAGATTCTATACTCTACTATTTCCCTACCTGTAATTAATTATCTGTAATTAATTTGCATGCCTGTCTCCCCCCAGTAAACTCTAAGTTCCTGGTGGGTTTATTGTACCTTCCCAAGTGCTCTGTACATAGTAAAGCCTTAATAAATATCATTGCTATTTTCCCTGTATCTCTATACTCTTTACTGGCATTCACATACTTATCCATCCACAATGGTCACATCCTAGGTCACAAAAGCCCACTTCATAAATTAAAGAAATAGAAAGCTCTCTGTCCTTTAAAAGATGCCTTACTGAATTTCCTAGAAGGGGACCTGCTGTCCAAGTGGGGAGAGTATCTTACCCAGAGTATCCTAAATAGAAAATAATTCCACCATTTATTATGTGCCTATGTTTTCCAAACACTGTATTAAATGCTGGGGTAGAGACAAGATAAACTCAGACACAATTCCTTTCCCACTCAGAGGAAGGGAGGGCAGAAACCCTATCCCCACTGTAAAGATGAAAAAACTAAGGACCAGAAAATTTAGGTAAACTGCCCTATATCTTCTTATCCCCAGGCTCCTTCAATAAAGTCTCTCTGATAGTCGATGTGTTCTTATGGGCAGGCACTGGAAAAGGGCAATGGAGGGAAGTTATCAAATTGCAGTAGCGATGTCTCATTCCTCAGGGAAGCAGTAGCCTCTGCTCTCCCTGATCAATGACCAGATTTTCTTTTTCTGTTTCTTTATCCAAGGAACTCTTGAAAGCCAGGAGTTATCCATCTGTCTGGGAGTTTTTTTTTTTTATTTTTATGGCATTTGTTAAGTGCTTAGTAGGTGCCAGGCACTCTACTGGTAATCTAATCAGATTGGACTCATTCCATTTCTCACATAGGATTTAGAATCTTAATCTCCATTTTACAGATGAGGTTATTGAGGCACAGAGAAGTGAAATGAAGTGCCCAAGGTCACACAGCAAGCAAGTGGGAGTTCTGGAATTAGAACCCAGGTCTTCTGACTCCTAGGCCCATGCTTTAACCATTAGGCAACACTGCTTCCTAGTGCCTGGAAGCATGGGAACAGTCATATTACCTCCAGAACCTTGTCAAAGTATCCCACAGATCAAAGGATTTTTATCTTTTTAACAGTTTTGCTTTTTTCTTTTTATCGAATCAGAATCTAGTACCTTCTTCCTCACCTTTTTCAAATTTCCACATGGCTAATAGAGCTTGAGGCTAGAACAGAATATTTAGGTTTATCTTGAAGATCAATAATTTTCATTGCCATGCATTTTCTAATCCCCTCTCTCACCAACATATATTTATCATCACAAAAGTCAGACTGAAGTCACCAGAGTCAGAATCCCTTCTCAGCATGCTTCACAAGTATTGAACAAGATAGCAGCCATGTCATATATACAATACCGCCTTACATGTATCTGGGAGGGCAATGGTTTCAAATTATATTCCCTGTAAGGTAGCGGTAGATATGCATAAATCATAACTCCGTGATTTCAACGCCAGTCTGTTCATATACCAGGACACATGCAGGCCACGAGTTCAATTCAATTTCAAGCTACCAAGAGTTCCAGTTCTGTGACTCGTTCTTCTGTTGCTCTCTATGGCCTTTCCCAGTGAGAATGGAGTTGGCCCAAATTTCATTTTATTTTTGACGGTCTGCCAGAAAGATAATAATAGGCATCTGACCAAGGGCTTAGTTAAGTGCTCTATCCAGCAGGACTGATATCAAATAAATTATTCATGGGGTACCACCCTGGACAAATCAGAATTAGATTACATGGTCATTTTTTAGCCCATTCATTTACAAGACAAAGATGAAAATGCGAGTCGGGAAAAAGCCACAAGTGTGAATGGATAATGATCTCTGGAATAATTTTCCTCAGCAAGGCTAACGGTAGTGAACATAAGAGGCAGATTTTATGCAAGGTCCCTGTAGGATCTGCAGCATAACATTACAGGCTCAGTTGGATCGTTCTCCTCATTTATTGTCACTGCTCTTGTTGTAAATATCTTTGTACCAGCATCTCTGCTTGGCCTTTCCCTGCCAGGTGGGCCCTACCATCCAAACAGTCAGAGAGAGGAAAGCGCTTGTGGGAGACAGAAAGTGTTCCCCTTGGGGTTGGGAGTGTGGTTCATGGTGAAGCTTTCATTAATAAGCAGCGTGGCCTAGTGGACACAGCACGGGCCTGGGAGTCAGAAGGACCTAGTTTCTAATTCTGGCTCTGCTGCCTTTCTGCTGTGTGACTTTAGGCAAGTCCCTTCACTTCTCTGTTCCTCATTTACCTCATCTGTGAGATGGTGATTAAGGCTATAAGCCCCATGTGGGACAGGGACTGTATTTAACCTGATTACCTTGTATCTACCACAACACTTAAACCAGTGCTTTACTCGTAGAAAGTGCTTAACAAATACCACCACTATCATCATCCTCATCATTTGTACATCTCCTTTATACTTTGGGTAGAATTTACATCTGCAGGCAGCGTAGCCTATTGCAAAGACAATAAGACTAGGAGTTCTAATCTCAGTTCTGACACTTGCCTGCTATGTGAACTTGGGCAAGTCACATGAAGAGTGTAAGATCTTGTTTGAGAGGAAACATGTCACTCCCCTATTCTGTACTTTCCAAGAGTCTTAATATAGACACTGCATCAAATGGACACTCAATAAACACCGTCACTACTAAACTCTGCTAACACCAAGCTTCCTTACCATGTTACAACCACATGTAACGTGGGGCTTGCATAGAAGAGCTGAGAAGACTTCTTTTACCCAGCCCCTAAACAAAATAATATACTTCCTTCTCCACAAAGCTGTCAAAGAATTGGGCATTGAATGAGAAGCACTGCTCTAAGCACTTGATAGAACACTCTCAGGAAGCTACCAGTTTAAATGGGGAGAGGGACGAACAAAAGCTGTTTATAAACAATGTGCAGAGTAGAAAAACATAGGAAGTGGTTCAGCTGAATCAGGTAAAGCGAGAGAAACAGCGTGGCCTAGTGGATAGAGTACAGGCCTGGGGGTCAGAAGGGCCTGGGTTCTAATCCCAGGTCTACCATGTGTCTGCTGTGAGACCTTGGGCTAGGCATTTCACTTCTCTGTGACTCAGTCACCTCATCTGCAAAACGGTGTTTAAGGCTATGAGCCCCATGTGGGGCAGAGACTGTGTCTGACCCAATTTGTTTGTATCCACCCCAGCCCTTAATACAGTGTCTGGCATATAGTAAGTGCTTAATGAAAACCACAAGTGATTGTCTACGAAGGCCCTTAGAACTCAATCTAATAATTTTTCCTACTTTCCTACTAGTGCTTTTGCCAGTGTTGACTAAATCCTTTAACCATGATTTCAATCAGTACATCGTACTCTCTGTGAATGACTCCTACTACAACCCTGCACCCACATTTTGCTTCTCTGGTGCTAACCTTCTCAGTGTACCTGGATCTCATCTATCTCACTGCTGACCTCTTGCCCACATCATACCTCTGCCTGGAATGCTTCCCTCCATATATCAGACAATAATTACTCTCCTCCACATCAAAGCCTTATTGAAGGCACATATCCTCCAGGAAGCTTTTCCTGACTGAGCTCTCCTCTCCTCTTTTCCCACTTCCTTCTGTGCTCCTCATACTTTCTCCTTTATTCATCCTCCCTCTCTTCCCCAAATATATATGTATATACCTGCACATATCTTTAATTAATTTATTTATCTATTCATTTATATTAATGTCTATCTCCCCCTCTAAGCAGTGAGCTCACAGTGGGCAGGGAATATGTTCGATGCTATACTGTACTTTCCCAAACGCTTAGTATAGTGCTTTGCACATAATAAATACTCAATAAATGTGATTGAATGAATTGAATGAATGAATGAATGACTTTATTGAACACTTACTGTGTGCAGAGCACTGTACTAACCACTTGGGAGAGTACAATATAACAATATAACAGGCACATTCCTTGTCCACAGTGAACTTATAGTATAGAGGGGGAGACAGACATTAATATATTCGAATAAATTACACATATGAACCTCATGTGGGACAACTTCATTCCCCTGTATCTACCCCAGTGCTTAGAACAGTGCTCTGCCCCTAGTAAGCACTTAACAAATACCAACATTATTATATGTACATAATTGCTGTGGAGCTGGGAAGGGGGATGAATAAAAGGGGCATGTCAGGGCATTGAAGAAGGGAGTGAAAGAAAAGGAAAAGAACGCTTAGTCAGCAAAAGCCTTTGGAGGAGATTCATTCATTCAATTCATTCAATAGTATTTATTGAGCGCTTACTATGTGCAGAGCACTGTACTAAGCGCTTGGGATGAACAAGTCGGCAACAGATAGAGACAGTCCCTGCCGTTTGACGGGCTCACAGTCTAATCGGGGGAGACGGACAGACAAGAACAATGGCACTAAACAGCGTCAAGGGGAAGAACATCTCATAAAAACAATGGCAACTAAATAGAATCAAGGTGATGTACAATTCATTAACAAAATAAATAGGGTAACGAAAATATGTACAGTTGAGCGGACGGGTACAGTGCTGTGGGGATGGGAAGGGAGAGGTGGAGGAGCAGAGGGAAAAGGGGAAAATGAGGCTTTAGCTGCGGAGAGGTAAAGGGGGGATGGCAGAGGGAGTAGAGGGGGAAGAGGAGCTCAGTCTGGGAAGGCCTCTTGGAGGAGGTGATTTTTAAGTAAGGTTTTGAAGAGGGAAAGAGAATCAGTTTGGCGGAGGTGAGGAGGGAGGGCGTTCCAGGACCGCGGGAGGACGTGACCCAGGGGTCGACGGCGGGATAGGCGAGACCGAGGGACGGCGAGGAGGTGGGCGGCAGAGGAGCGGAGCGTGCGGGGTGGGCGGTAGAAAGAGAGAAGGGAGGAGAGGTAGGAAGGGGCAAGGTGACGGAGAGCCTCGAAGCCTAGAGTGAGGAGTTTTTGTTTGGAGCGGAGGTCGATAGGCAACCACTGGAGTTGTTTAAGAAGGGGAGTGACATGCCCAGATCGTTTCTGCAGGAAGATGAGCCGGGCAGCGGAGTGAAGAATAGACCGGAGCGGGGCGAGAGAGGAGGAAGGGAGGTCAGAGAGAAGGCTGACACAGTAGTCTAGTCGGGATATAACAATAGCCCGTAGCAGTAAGGTAGCCGTTTGGGTGGAGAGGAAAGGGCGGATCTTGGCGATATTGTAGAGGTGAAACCGGCAGGTCTTGGTAACGGATAGGATGTGTGGGGTGAACGAGAGGGACGAGTCAAGGATGACACCGAGATTGCGGGCCTGCGGGACGGGAAGGATGGTCGTGCCATCCACGGTGATGGAGAAGTCTGGGAGCGGACCGGGCTTGGGAGGGAAGATGAGGAGCTCAGTCTCGCTCATGTTGAGTTTTAGGTGGCGGGCCGACATCCAGGTGGAGACGTCCCGGAGGCAGGAGGAGATGCGCGCCTGAAGGGAGGGGGAGAGGACAGGGGCGGAGATGTAGATCTGCGTGTCATCTGCGTAGAGATGGTAGTCAAAGCCGTGAGAGCGGATGAGTTCACCGAGGGAGTGAGTGTAAATGGAGAACAGAAGAGGGCCAAGAACTGACCCTTGAGGAACTCCAACAGTTAAAGGATGGGAGGGGGAGGAGGCTCCAGCGTAGGAGACCGAGAATGATCGGCCAGAGAGGTAAGAGGAGAACCAGGAGAGGACGGAGTCCGTGAAGCCGAGGTGAGATAAGGTGTGGAGGAGGAGGGGACGGTCGACAGTGTCAAAGGCAGCAGAGAGGTCAAGGAGGATCAGAATGGAGTAGGAGCCATTGGATTTGGCAAGAAGGAGGTCATGGGATACCTTAGAGAGAGCAGTCTCGGTAGAGTGGAGGGGACGGAAGCCAGATTGGAGGGGGTCTAGGAGAGAATGGGAGTTAAGGAATTCTAAGCATCGATTGTAGACGACTCGTTCTAGGATTTTGGAAAGGAAGGGTAGTAGGGAGATAGGGCGATAACTGGAGGGGGAAGTGGGGCCAAGAGCGGGTTTTTTTAGGATGGGGGAGACGTGGGCATGTTTGAAGGCAGCGGGGAAGGAGCCATTGGAGATTGAGTGGTTAAAAATAGAAGTTAAGGAAGGGAGGAGGGCAGGGGCGATGGTTTTAAGAAGGTGAGAGGGAAGATGTGCCTTTCAATAAGAGGGGGAGAGTAATTTTCTGTAAGATAGGAAAATTCATTCATTCATTCATTCATTCAATAGTATTTATTGAGCGCTTACTATGTGCAGAGCACTGTACTAAGCGCTTGGGATGAACAAGTCGGCAACAGATAGAGACAGTCCCTGCCGTTTGACGGGCTTACAGTCTAATCGGGGGAGATGGACAGACAAGAACAATGGCACTAAACAGCGTCAAGGGGAAGAACATCTCGTAAAAACAATGGCAACTAAATAGAATCAAGGCAATGTACAATTCATTAACAAAATAAATAGGGTAATGAAAATATATACAGTTGAGCGGACAAGTACAGTGCTGTGGGGATGGGAAGGGAGAGGTGGAGGAGCAGAGGGAAAAGGGGAAAATGAGGCTTTAGCTGCAGAGAGGTAAAGGGGGGATGGCAGAGGGAGTAGAGGGGGAAGAGGGAGGGCATTCCAGGACGGAGAACGAAAGTGGGCAAGAGGTTGGTGGCAAGATAGACGAGATATAGGTCATAATACCAAAAATTTTTAAGGTATTTGTTAAGCACTTACTGTGTGCCAAACACTGTACAGTGCGATGGTTAGCACTAGAGAGAAGTGAGCAGGCTGGGTAGAAGTAGGAAGGTTGCAGGGTTAAGTAGGAGGGGGCAAGGTGATTGAGTCTTCATTATCTTTGTTTGAAGCTCATATTTCTTCAATATCCTTCTTGGGATTTGGTGTAGTCAGAGGCAAGAGGTGGATGAGATCATCTTGAGGAACAGTGTGCTCTAGTGGAAAGATCATGGGCTTGGGAATCAGAGAACCTGGGTTCTAATCCCCACTCTGCCATTTGCCTGCTATATTACCTTGGCCAAATCACATAACTTCCCTGTGCCTCATATGTAAAATGGGGATTTCCTTCCATTCCCCCACTGTGGAATTCATACCTAGTAATAATAATAATAATAATAATAATAATGATTGTGGTATTTGTTAAACATTTACTCTGTGTCAGGCAGTGCTCTAAAGCCTATACAAGCAAATCATGTTGGGCATGGTCCATGTCCCACATGGGGCACTCAATCTTAATCTCCATTTTACAGATGAGATAACTGAGGCGTAGAAAAATGAAGTGATTTGCCCAAGGTCTAACAGCAGACAAGTAGCAGAGCTGGGATTAGAACTCAGGTCCGTTGGATTTCCAGGCCCCTGCTCTACCCCCAGGCACACTGCTTCTCATAATTAGAAACCTTCTCCTGTTTAGCGGAGTTATCTTGAGGCATGGGAAAAGAGATTGCATTTAGCCAAGAAAAGAAAAAAATAGTTATTTTTGTAAATGCAATATGAAAGCATCTCTAAATTCCTCTAAAGTGATATAAACCCCATACTTTTGCAGGGAAAAATTGATTTGTTTTAAGGTTTGTATAAACACTGAAAAGTGATGAAACAAGACCTGAAAATATATCATCTCTGGATTCATTTTTTTTCCCTGTTGCTGTTATCAGCAGAATTGTACCAATTTGAATTTGAAGGCTTAGAAGTTTTCCTCTAATAGCTCTCCCTAACTCCTTCTGATTCATTGTGCTAAAGCACTTTCCATTTATCAGACTTTTCTTCTTTTTAGCCTGTGTTTCCAAACTCATTATTCAACATTTATCTGCACTGAACTGTATTTGCCATCCATTAAGTATCTATTAGCCTTAGGTGATCAAATGAGCCAATTTTCTCTCTGACAATCGTATTGTGGCTCATTATTTGCTGTACCCTCCTAATTTGATTACATCTGCAAATCTGGAAGTCTTACTTTGGACACTGAAGCCATTTGGATCTGTGCACAAATCACACGAGATAATGCTAAGTAGCAAGAGTATCTCCGTTTTCACAATCAACCTGACATACTAATGTGAATCTATTATAACTGTCTTTCCTTTTGCCTCTGCTATTTTCTCTATCGCCTGAATCAGTAAAGATTTGAAGATAAAGTGATGAAAGCAAAGTCTAACTAATAATTTTGGATGGAAAAACCTCAAAGCTTGAAGTAATGCCATGGAAGGAAATTATAGGAAGACATTCAATCTTTAGTCACCTCTCCTTCTCCCTTTCTAACCAGTGCTGCAGCTTCAATGGAATTTTGCTAAAGCTACTTACTTAATAAAATTTACTCCTGCACCAAGGATATCCACAAGACGTGGTTAGTACTCTAGAAGTATTAATAACGATGATGATACTAGTAATAATAAGAGTATTTGTTAAGCGCTTTCAATGCACCAAGCACACTGTTAAATGCTGGGGTAGATACAATCATATTTATTGAATGTTTCCTGTGTGCAGAGCATGGTACTACACACTTAGGAGAGTACAATATAACAGAGTTGGTAGACACATTCACCGCCACAAAGAGCTTACAGTCTGAAGGGAGAGACAGGTATTAAAATAAATTAAAGATGAGCATATAAGTGCTGTGGGACACAGGTCAGACAATGTCACTGTCCTACATGGGGCTTATAGTCTAAATAGGAGGGGGAAGAGGTGTTTAATTCCATATTTACAGATGAGGAAACTGAGGCTTAGAGAAGTTAAGTGGCTTGACAAAGGTCACACAGCAGGCAGTGGCAGATAATACAGGTTCTCTGAGTCCCTACCCTGTGGTTTTTACACTAGATCACACTTCTCCCTAAACCAGTTGTTGTTGTTGTTCTAGTAGGAGTAGAAGTCGTTGTAATGATAATAATAATCATGGTATTTCTTAAGCATTTACTATGTGCCAGGCACTGTACTAAGCACTAGGGTGGATACAAGCAAATTGGGTTGGACATACTCGCTGTACCACATGAGGCTCAGAGTCTCAATCCCCATTTTCCAGATGAGGAAACTCAGGCTCAGAGAAGTGAAGTGACTTGCCCAAGAACACACAGCAGGCAAGCGGTGAAGCGGGATTACAACCCATAACCTTCTGACTCCCCGGCCCATGCTCAGTCCACTACTTCGGCCTGCTTCTCATAACAGTAGTAGCTGTACTACTAATAATAATGATGGCATTTGTTAAGCATTTACTAACAATAATAATAATGTTGGTATTCATTAAGCATTTACTATGTGCCAAGCACTGCTCCAAGCACTGGGGTAGCTACAGGGTAATCAGGTTGTTCATTCATTCAATAGTATTTATTGAGTGCTTACTATGTGCAGAGCACTGTACTAAGCGCTTGGAATGAACAAATCGGCAACAGATAGAGACAGTCCCTGCCATTTGAGGGGCTTACAGTCTAATCGGGGGAGACAGACAGACAAGAACAATGGCAATAAATGGAGTCAAGGGGAAGAATATCTCGTAAAAACAATGGCAACTAGATAGAATCAAGGCGATGTACATTTCATTAACAAAATTAACAAAATAAATAGGGTAATGAAAATATATACAGTTGAGCAGACGAGTACAGTGCTGAGGGGATGGGAAGGGAGAGGGGGAGGAGCAGAGGGAAATGGGGGGAAAAGAGGGTTAAGCTGCGGAGAGGTGAAGGGGGGGTGGTAGAGGGAATAGAAGAAGGGGAGCTCAGTCTGGGAAGGCCTCTTGGAGGAGGTGAGTTTTAAGTAGGGTTTTGAAGAGGGGAAGAGAATGTTTGGCAGAGGTGAGGAGGGAGGGCGTTCCAGGACCACGGGAGCACGTGGCCCAGGGGTCGATGGCGGGATCGGCGAGACCGAGGGACGGTGACGAGGTGGGCGGCGGAGGAGCGGAGCGTGCGGGGTGGGCAGTAGAAAGAGAGAAGGGAGGAGAGGTAGGACGGGGCAAGGTGATGGAGAGCCTTGAAGCCTAGAGTGAGGAGTTTTTGTTTGGAGCGGAGGTTGATAGGCAACCACTGGAGGTGTTTAAGAAGGGGAGTGACATGCCCAGAGCGTTTCTGCAGGAAGATGAGCCGGGCAGCGAAGTGAAGAATAGACTGGAGCGGGGCGAGAAAGGAGGAAGGGAGGTCAGAGAGAAGGCTGACACAGTAGTCTAGCCGGGATATAACGAGAGCCCGTAGCAGTAAGGTAGCCGTTTGGGCGGAGAGGAAAGGGCGGATCTTGGCAATATTGTAAGGGTGAAACCGGCAGGTCTCGGTAACGGATATGATGTGTGGGGTGAACGAGAGAGACGAGTCAAGGATGACACCGAGATTGCGGGCCTGAGAGACGGGAAGGATGGTCGTGCCATCCACGGTGATAGGGAAGTCTGGGAGAGGACCGGGTATGGGAGGGAAGATGAGGAGCTCAGTCTTGCTCATGTTGAGTTTTAGGTGGCGGGCCGACATCCAGGTGGAGATGTCCTGGAGGCAGGAGGAGATGCGAGCCTGAAAGGAGGGGGAGAGGACAGGGGCGGAGATGTAGATCTGCGTGTCATCTGCGTAGAGATGGTAGTCAAAGCGGTGAGAGCGAATGAGTTCACCAAGGGAGTGAGTGTAAATGGAGAACAGAAGAGGGCCGAGAACTGACCCTTGAGGAACTCCAACAGTTAAAGGATGGGAGGGGGAGGAGGCGCCAGCGAAGGAGACCGAGAATGACCGGCCAGAGAGATAAGAGGAGAACCAGGAGAGGTCAGAGTCCGTGAAGCCAAGGTGAGATAAGGTATGGAGGAGGAGGGGATTATCGACAGTGTCAAAGGCAGCAGAGAGGTCAAGGAGGATTAGAATGGAGTAAGAGCCATTGGATTTGGCAAGAAGGAGGTCACGGGTGACCTTAGAGAGAGCAGTCTCGGTAGAGTGGAGGGGACGGAAGCCAGATTGGAGGTGGTCCATGAGAGAATGGGGGTTAAGGAATTCTAAGCAGCGATTGTAGATGACTCGTTCTAGGATTTGTCCCACCGGAGGCTCATAGGCCCATTTTACAGATGAAGTTACTGAGGCACCAAGAAGTTAAGTGACTTGCCAAAAGTCACACAGCTGAGAGGTGGCAGAGACAGGATTAGAAAGCATGATCCCTGACTCCTAAACACATGTTCTTTCCACTGAGCCATGCTGCTTCTATGTGAGAAAGCAATGTTCTAAGCGCTGGGGGGATACAAGGTGATCAGGTTGTCTCCGTGGGGCTGACAGTCTTAATCTCCATTTTACAGATGAGGTCACAGACTCAGAAAAGTGAAGAGACTTGCCCCAAATCACACAGCTGACAAGCAGCAGAGCTGGGATTAGAACCCATGCCCTCTGACTTCCAAGCTCAGGATCTTGACACTGAGCCATGCTGCTTCCCTAGTTGGGGCAGCAGCTGTTGTTCTAGTAGGAGGAGTAGGAGTAATTTCCCCCCATAAAATACTTGTGGACAGGGAATGTGTCTACCGAATCTGTGTTGTATTCTCCCTAGTGTTTGGTACAGTGCTCTGCACATACTAAGCACTAAAGTAAATGCAATTAATTGATAGCAGTGACTGAATGGCCACTGGATAAAACACACTTTCGAAGTGCCTTTTTTTTAATGGTATCTGTTAAACACTTTCTGTGTGCCCGGCACTGTTCTAAGCACTGGGGTAGAAACAGAATCATCAGGTTAGCATAATCCATGTCCCATGTGGGGATCACAGCCTTAAACTCATTTTACAGATGAGGTCACTGAGGCACAGAGATGTAGAGTGACTCATTCAAGGTCACAGAGCAGACAAGTGGTGGAACCAGGCTAGATCCCAGGTCCTGAGGACTCTGTGCTTTATCTATTAGGTCACACTGGTTCTTGAGCTCAAGAAGTACAAAACAAATAAGTAATTCATTCTCTGGCACAAGGAATTTACATGCAAATATGGAAAGTATAAATCGAGTAATCAGGATCAATAATTGAATGCACAATTAAATAATAATGTTAATAACAATGTGACATTTTTAAGTGCTTACACATCTGAGACAGTGCTCCTTATATTCCATTCCAAACCCTGTCCTCTCCCAAAATTTCCCATCACTGTAGACGGCACAACCATCTTTTCCGTCCCACAAGTCCGTAACCTTAGTGTTGTCCTTGACTCTCTGCGGGCGGGAGAACAGAGATTTAATCATCTTTTTACAGATAAAGAAAAAGATAATAATAATGTTGGTATTTGTTAAGCGCTTACTATGTGCCGAGCACTGTTCTAAGCGCTGGGGGAGACACAGGGGAATCAGGTTGTCCCACGTGGGGCTCACAGTCTTAATCCCCATTTTACAGATGAGGGAACTGAGGCACCGAGAAGTGAAATGACTTGCCCACAGTCACACAGCTGACAAGTGGCAGAGCTGGGATTCGAACTCATGACCTCTGACTCCAAAGCCCATGCTCTTTAAGCAGCATTTCCTAGTGGATTGAGCATGGGCCTGGGAGTCATATAGACCTGGATTCTAATCCCAGCTCTTCCACTTATCTGCTGTGTAAACTTGGGCAAGTCACTTGACATTTCTGTGCCTCAGTTACCTCGTTTGTAAAATGGGGATTAAGACTGTAAACCCCATGTGGAATGCGGACTGTGTCCAACCTTATTACCCTGTATCTACCCCAGCACTTAGGGCAAAGACTCATTTACTGCATGGAAGGAGGCAATGGTAAACCAATTCTATATTTTAACCGAGAAAACTCTCTGGATCCACTACCAGAACGATTGCAGATAGAAGTGGGGCGTACTGGGAGAGTCGCTCTGGGTCAGACACGACAGTATAAGACAACAACAACACTACTGTTTAGTGTAGTGCCTGGAGAATACTAAGCATGTAACAAGTACCATGAGAAAATGGTATTTACTGAGTACCTACTGTGTTTAGAACACTGTACTAAATACTCATGATATGTGTCATGGCATAATGGATAGAGCTTGGGCATGTGAATCAGAAGTCACTTAACTTCTCTGTGCCTCAGTTACCTCATCTGTAAAATGGGGATTAAGACTGTGAGCCCCACGTGGGACAACCTGATTACCTTGTGTCTACCCCAGTGCTTAGAACAGTGCTTGGCACATAGTAAGCGCTTAACAAATACCAACATTATTAAGGTCATGGGTTCTAATTCTAGCTCTGCCACTCTGCTGTGTGACCTTGGACAAGTCACTAAACTTTTCTGTGCCTCCGTTACCTCATCTGTAAAATGGGGATTGAGAGTGTGAACCCCATGTAGGACAGGGCCTGTGTCCAACCCGATTTGCTTGTACAGTGCCTGGCCCGTAGTAAGTGCTCCTATAAATACCATAATTACTATTATTGTTATTACTTAGGAAAGAACAATAAAGTTGATAGACACAGTCCCTGCCCACAGGGAGTTTACAGTCAAGGTTCACCATGGGGATTTTTGTTTTGTCCCCTCAAAGCAAGCTGGTTCTTCCTCTTCCCTTCACTACCCAGGTTTCAACTCCTGCTGTTTCCAATGGAAAGGCTAAGTGACCAGCTCATTGTTCCTGATATTCTCATCGTATGGAGCTAGAATCAATCATAGGTTTTTGTCGAGTGCTGGGTGAGGGGATGAATAAATGGAGCAGGTTAGAGTGATGCAGAAGGGAGTGGGAGAAGAGGAAAGGAGGGTTTAGGGAAGGCTTCTTGGAGCAGATGGGCCCTTGATAAGGCTTTAAAGGCCAAGAGAGTCATTGTTCATCAGATAGGAGGAGGAAGGACGGTAGCAACGATTTGGGAAAGTACAGTAGAGTAAGCAGACACAGTTCCCGTTTCAAGGATCTAGCTGGGGAGAAAGATGTTAAATTACAGGCAGGGAAGCAACCCATTACTAAGGTATGCATAGCAAGGCTGTGGAAAGAGAGGGTGAGGTGAGTATCTAAGTGCTAAGCATGTGACATAGAAGGGAGCAGGAACATGAGAAGATAGTCATGGAAGGCTTCCTGGAGGAAATGTGATTTTAATAGAGCTTTGAAGATGGGGACCACTGTAGTCTGTTGGGAATGAAGGAGTTCTGGGCTGGACGGAGGGCTTAGTAGCAAGGGGTCCTTGGTGAGAGAGATAAAACTGAGGTATAATAAGCAGGTTGGTGTAGGGGAGGTAAAATGTGTGGACTGGGTTGTAGTGGGACAGAACCAAGAATAGAATTCAGTTTTGGACATGTTGAGTTTGAAGTGATAATAGGGCATCCAGGTACAGAGATCCTGAAGGCAGGAGGAAGTACAAGATTGCAGAAAATGAGAAATGTCAAGAGAGAGCAGTTTCCATAGAGCGGAAGGAGAGGAAGACAGAATGCAGAAAGTCAATCAGTGACTTTATTGAGTGCTTATTGTGTGCAGAGCACTGTACTAAGCACAGTATAATGGAGTTGGTAGACATGTTCCCTGCACACAATGAGTTTACCATCTAGATAGGGAGACAGTCATTATTACTGAAAAATAAATTATGGATATGTACATAAGTGTTGTGGGGCTGAAGGAGGTGTGAAAAAAGGGAGCAAATCCAAATGCAAGTCAGCTCTCTGTAGGCAGGGAATGTGTCTGTTATATCGTTATACTGTGGTCTCCCAAGTGCTTAGTACAGTGTTTTGCCCACAGTAAATGCTCAACGAATACAGTCGAGTGGAGCGAGCTTGAGGAGACGTAATGGAGTCAGGGGATGTAAACAGCTCATTCAAGGAATTTGAAAATGAATGCTTGGAGAAAGATAGGGGTATAACTGAAGTGTATTGTGGGGTTGAGAAGATTTTCTCTTTTAGGATAGGGTATATAAATCAACAAATAGCATTTAATGAGCATTTGCTGCTTGAGGAACACTGTGCTGTGTATTTGGGAGAGTGGTATACATCAGAGTTGGTAGACACATTCCCTGCCTACAAAGAGCTTACAGTCTAGAGCAAGAGACCGCCATTATATAAATCAATAAATTATTGATAGGTACAAAAGTGTTGTGTGAATATCAAGTGGGGTGAATATCGAGTGCTCAAAGGACCTGATGGCATGTTTGAAAGCTGAGGGAAAAGAGCCAGTGGAGTTGGTCAAGTATGAAAGGGGATGGAGTTCTAGGTTGGAACTTGTGAGAAAGGGGTCGATGGTGAAAGATGAGAACAACATGCAGTGGTTAGGCTAGAAAATGCCAACTTCTCCCATCTCCAAAGTGGCAATGGAGGAGGGAAAATGGGCTATCAAACTGTCTCAAATTAAAGCCTAAAGACTCTCCATAGCCGTCATCTTGAGATCAGTCCAGAACTCCCAGTGAGGGCAGATAACAAACAGGGGAAGGAGCATGGCATAGTGGATAGACCATGGGCCTGGCAGAAGGTCGTGGGTACTAATCTCATCTCTGCCACTTGTCTGCCATGTGGCTTTGTGCAGGTCACTTGATTCTCTGAGCCTCAGTTACCTCATCTGTAAAATGAGGATTAAGACTGGATTCCAATGCAGGACAGGGACTGTGTCCAATCCTACTTACTTGTATCTTTCTTCCCCAGTGCTTAATACAGTGCCTGGCACATCGTAAGCACTTTACAAATACCATAATTATTATTAAAAAGAGGGATAAATCCACCTATAAGGATGTTAGTTTTCTGTTTTCTTCTGGAAATGCAGTCATTGCATTGTTTACTCCCTTTCTAATTTCCTTTTAAATTGTCTGACTCGATTAAACCCATCATACCCTACCCCAAAGATGGTCAGGCCTGAGACATTTTTCCACTGAGGGCACAGGGACATAAGCTGTGACTTTCTGACTGGTCCATCTTTTCTTTGCATTCATCCCACGGTGACATGCTTCATGCATTTAGGGACTGGGAAATATCACAACCAATTCGAAACTCTGGTTGAGCATCAACCATGTCTCAAAATCAGATGAATAAATTGTATTGCAAAAGGAGACTTGCAAATAGAAAATTCCCATCTCATGATGTTTCAGTCATATCTACTTTTGATCTTCCCTCATCCCCTACTAAATCATATCTGGAATTATCTGCATAGCTACCCTTCAGAGAAGAGCTATATTTCTGTGCAAGGCTGTGGGATGGGATGACTTGGTGATAATAAATGTTTTAAACATTGTGGTCTGGAAAAAAAAAAAGAAAAAGGAATGAATACCATCCTCTTCCCAAACAATTAAATCAAGCAAACAATTAAAACATCATGTAAGACTTACTCAGCGCTCTGCCTAAACATTAAAGAGTAAAAATGCAGAGTTAACATAAAATTTACAATGTACAAATAAAAACACCAAATAATTGTGTTCACAAGGACCTGAAAAATACAGATTTTTTTTTCCCTTTATGTATTATACTGAGTTAGTTTGAGGATTGTAAGGGACAAACTGAAATTGACTGTCAATGAGGCATTAAACATATTGCTTTCTTACTTTTGTTTTCCACAGTAAAGCGTGCTCTATCTGACAGTAACCATCTTGGATCTGGGATATTTGATGGACACAGAAAAGATGACAAATTCAAAGAAAGTTTTGTTAAAATGGGTGTGGAAGTTTCTTAAAATGAGATTTTTAAAGGTACTGTTATTAAGGGTGACTGATTAGGGCTTTGAACACATTTTAAATATAATGGGATCTTCACAGTCAATCAATGGCATTTTTTGAGAGCTTATTATTTGCAAAGTATTGTACTAAGAGCTTGGGAGAGTACCACAGAACAGAGTATGCAATAACGTTATTTGTTATTTTACTGTTTCAACTGTCATACTTTCTTCTAAATGTTGAATCACACTGACCATTATTAACTCGTTTCTCACAACCTCGTGAAGTAGGAAGGAGAAATCAAAAGTATCTCCATTTTTAATATGGAAAAACTGAATTTTAGAAGTACTAAGTGATGACCATGAACTCTTTTGAGTCAAGTCCACTGATCTCCATACACTAAGGCCCAACCATAAAAATCCCAAATTACATTCCCAGAAACTGGAAATCTTTCCCCACAAGTGGGCCACGGAGGAGAGACTGACTAGAGTAGACTAGATCTCTATGTGCCTCCTAGCATTCCATCACTACTCTCATCTAGATTGTGAGCTCATTGTGTGCAGAGAAAAATACAGTCTCTAGAACAGTGAACTCATTGTAGGCAGGGAATGTTTCCACCAACTCTGTTGTAATGTAATCCATCCTAATCCTCCTCGACCTCTCAGCCTCATTTGACACTGTGGACCACCCCCTTCTCCTGGAAAAGTTATTCAACCTTGGCCTCAGTGACTTTGTCCTCTCCTGGTTCTCCACCTCTCTCTGGACACTCATTCTCAGTCTTTTTGGGAAGGCTCCTCCTCTGCCTCCCACTCCCTGCGAGGGTCCCTCAAGGTTCAGTTCTGGGGTCCCTTCTATTCTCCATGTACACCCACTCCCTCAGAGAACTCATTTGCTCTGATGTAGATACCCAAATCTACATCTTCAGCCCTGATCTCTCTCCTTCTCTCCAGTCTCGCATTTCCTCCTGTCTTCAAGAAATCTCTACTTAGATGTCCTTAAGTCATCTCAAACTTAACATGTCCAAAACAGAGATGCTTATTTTCCCATCCAAACCGTATCCTCCCCCTGACCTTCCCATCACTGTAGATGGCACCACCATCCCTCCCGTCTCACAAGCCCATAACCTCGGCAATATCTTTGACTCCTCTCTGTCTTTCAATCTACATATTCAATCTGCCACCAAATACTGTCAGTCTTACCTTCACAACATCGGTAAAATCCACCCTTTCCTCTCCATCCAAACTGCGAATAAATTAATTCAATCACTCATCTTATCCCACCCAGATTACTGCATCAGCCTCCTTATTGACCTCCCAGCCTCCTGTGTCCCTCGACTCCAGTCTATACTTCAATCTGCTGCCCAGATCATTTTTCTATAGAAACATTCAGAATATGTCACTCCCCTCCTCAAAAAACTCCAGTGGTTGTCCATCCACCTCTGTATCAGACAAAAACTCCTCACTATTGGCTTTAAAGCACTCCATCACTTTGCCCCCTCCTTCCTCACCTCACTTCTCACCTTCTACAACCCAGCCTGCACATTTCACTCTTCTAGTACTAACATTCTCAGTGTACCGCCATTTCACCTGGCTCGCCACCCACGCCTTGCCTCTGGCCTGGAATGCCCTCCCTCCTCAAATTCAAAAGACAATTTCTGTTCCTTACTTCAAAGCTTTATTGAAGACATATCTCTTCCAAGAGACTTTCACAGACCAAGACCCATTTTTCCTCATCTTCCACTTCCTTCTTCGTCACCCTGTCTTGTTCTCTTTGCTCTCCCCCGCCCCACCCCCCCGGCCCCAGCTACATGACTGCACACTCCTTCACAAAATCAGCCAAGGTGCTATGGACTGATGATAATAGTCAATCAATCATGGTATATAATAATAACGTTGGAATTTGTTAAGCGCTTACTATGTGCAGAGCACTGTTCTAAGCGCTTGGGTAGATACAGGGTAATCAGGTTGTCCCATGTGAGGCTCACAGTTAATCCCCATTTTACAGATGAGGGAACTGAGGCACAGTTAAGTGACTTGCCCACAGTCACACAGCTGACAAGTGGCAGAGCTGGGATTTAATAATAATAATAATAATAATAATGTTGGTATTTGTTAAGCGCTTACTATGTGCCGAGCACTGTTCTAAGCGCTGGGGTAGACATAGGGAAATCAGGTTGTCCCACGTGGGGCTCACAGTCTTAATCCCCATTTTACAGATGAGGGAACGGAGGCACAGAGAAGTTAAGTGACTTGCCCACAGTCACACAGCCGACAAGTGGCAGAGCTGGGATTCGAACTCATGAGCCCTGACTCCAAAGTCCGTGCTCTTTCCACTGAGCCACGCTGCTTCTCCATATATATATTGAGTGCTTACTATGTGCAGAGCACTGTACTAAGTGCTTGGAAGAGTACAGTATGGAAGAATTAGCAGACACATTCCCTGCACACAATAAGCTTACATGCTGGAGGAGGAGACCGACATTAATATTGATAAAGAAGTAATTTATAATATATGATTTAAAGATATATACTCAAGTTCTGCAGTTGGGGGTAGGGCGAATATCAGATGTAAGTTTAAAGTTTAAGCTTAAGATAAGCGTAAACAAAGCTGAGGTAATGTACCAGCCTAGAGCAGGGAAGCCATACACAATACCGCCAAACATTCCTATTGGAAGCACAGGTTACAAGCTGTGATGAAATTATGTAATCAGATTGAAGATCATCCTTGTCCCACATGGAGCTTGCAGCCTTAATCCCCATCTCACAGATAAGGTAACTGAGGCCCAGAGAAGTGAAGGGACTTGCCTAAGATCCATCTGTCTTCATCACCTTGCCCCCTCCTACCTCTCCTCCCTTCTCTCTTTCTACTGCCCACACTGCACGCTCCGCTCCTTTGCCGCCCACCTCCTCACCGTCCCCCATTCTCACCTATCCCACCGTCGACCCCTGGGCCACGTTCTCCCGCTGTCCTGGAACGCCCTTCCTCCTCACCTCCGCCAAACTAATTCTCTTCCCCTCTTCAAAGCCCTACTGAGAGCTCACCTCCTCCAAGAGGCTTTCCCAGACTGAGCTTCCCCCTCTGCTCCCTCTGCTGCCTCTCTACCTCCTCCTTCACTTCCCTCAGCTAAGCCCCTCCCCCCTTCCCCTCTGCTCCTCCCCCCTCTCTTCTCCTCCCCTCAACAGTGTGCTCTTCTGTTCATTTGAATATATTTGTATTACCCTATTTATTTTGTTAATGAGATGTACACCCCCTCGATTCTATTTATTGCTATTGTTCTAATAAGATGTACATTCCCTTGATTCTATTTATTGCTATTGTTTTTGTCTGTCTGTCTCCCCGGATTAGACTGTAAACCCATCAATGGGCAGCGACTGTATCTGTTGCCGATTTGTACATTCCAAGCGCTTAGTACAGTGCTCTGCACATAGTAAGTGCTCAATAGATACTATTGAATGAATGAATGAATGAATGAATGAATGAATGAATAAGATCACACAGCAGACAAGTGAAAGAGCCAGGATTAGAACAGCAAGTGACCACTTCTTTGGACACCCTGTATGGTTGTGACTGTCGATCCATCATTGGCCTATTCATATACCCAAACCCTCATAGGTCAATTTCCCTGTCAGTGAAGCCATCTTCAAATGCCAAGGGTGCTATAAAAAAACACTTCTCAAGGATCAGAACCATATCATTCTTTCTGCAACTTCTCCCAGTGAGCACAAGGTATTCTTGTGCTTACACAAGCACCAGAAATTTGCTATGCAAATAGCTTTTCCTCAGCAGGTTTTGCCTCAATTTGAACTTGAAGTAAACAGGTTACGAAAATAATTCATAAAGTCCAATCTCCACGTGTACGCTTCTGAAGACTTAACTCCATGAATTTAACAAAAGAAATCAACAACTCACAAAATAGATTAAAAGGGAAAACAAAAAAGTGACTTGAGCTAAAAACACTTCGTACACATGACTGCTATTAGATTATAAACTCCTTGAAAGCAGGGATCACGTCTACTAACCCTTTTGTACTCTTCATAGTGTTTAATGCATTATTTTATGTGCAGTGGATTGTGTGCTCCTTGAGGGCAGGGATCAGGTCTACAAGCATGTAGCATAGTATTCTGCATAGGGCATGTCTTGTCTTGTCTTATGCTACCGAGTCATCTCTGATCCATAGCGAGTCCATGGATAGATTTCTCCCAGGTCGCTCCGCTCTCCATCTGCCATCATTCTGGTAGTGGATTCATAGGGTTTATGTGGTAAAAATATGGAAGCAGTTTACCATTGCTTCCTTCCACCCAGTAAACCTGAGTCTCTGCCCTCGACTCTCTCCCAAGCCACTGCTTGGAAAACAGTTTAGTTCAGACTTCGTAGCAGATTGCCTTATTACTCGCTAGCCACTGCCCAAGCTAAAGGAATGGAATGGGCAGGCCTCTACTCCACTGTCCCTCCTTAACCGAGGCTGGTAAACTACTGGAAACTCTCCAGGTGCCATCCTGATAAGGGACATGTAACTGATTGATGCCCATTCTTGAGAAAAGTAATTTTTCTCTCTTTCCAGAAAACTCTTTGGGCTTCAACCTAAGTTACTTTTTCAAGGTCAAGTTAGTAGCAGAGATGAAAACAACATGTTGCCAGATCTAAATGTAAGCTCTTGCTCGAACAGATTCAGAACTGAAATAAGTCAATTTCAATTTTAAAAAAGTAATGATTAAAATCTAGTTAGCAATCAGATTATGGAAATCCTTGCAATGTGCTAGCTACTTAACAAAATCTTTTTTTTTCCCCTTGATCTACATAGTAGATTCAACGCCATTGGAGCCAAACATTTTTTATTAAATACACGCCCTGGTGCAGAAGCCACCGTGGAAAAATCTTTCACGCTGTTGCAATGACCGGTTTGCAATTCCATTTTGTTAGCATATCCACTTACTGGTAATAGTTTCAGAAAGATGCAGTATTTCTCCATCTGCAACCAGAGTAAGTATGAGAACATAACTTTTCACTTTAGCATCTAAAGCAGATGGACTTTACACTGATAAAGCTCCAGCTTGAAACCATCATTAGTATCAATCTAGAGAACTAAATAGGATTTTAAAATTTGATTATGAGTTGTCTAGTTTGTGGAGAAGGGCTTTACCTCTTTAAGCAAAGGACCCTAGCAAACAAAATGTGGTTGGATTTTCTCACTACTTAAATGGAAGTTCTTCAAGAAATATTGTTGCTTCAGGGCAGAACGCCTGACACTTTTCCTCTTGAGTAGGTCTTGATGGTGAGCAACTGAGAAGGGTACTTAGCTAAAACACTCTAAGTAAATCCTGACTCGTTCAGTGATGTTAATTTTATAACTCCCAATTAGTCACTCAACTGGATGGACTGTGTTAGGTCCCTTGAGGATTGCAGAGAGAGAATAGAGCAGAATCTCTGCCCTTGAAGATCTTAAAGCTTAATGAAGGCAGAAATTGACAGTGTGGGGGGAAGCAGCAAGACCTAGTAGAAAGAGCATGGACCTGTGAGGCAGGGGACCTGGGATCTAATCCTGCCTCTGCCACTTGCCTTCTGGGTGACCTTGGGCAAGTCACTTAACTTCTTTTTGCCTCTGCTTCCTCATTTTTAAAATGGGTGTTAAAAAACCTTTCTTAGACTGGGAGCCTTGTTTGGGACAGACACTATGTCTGATTTGATCATCTCTGTACTCTAGTGCTTAGTCCACTGCTTGGAATGTTTACAAACACCAAAATCATTGCTAGAACAAAGAAAATTAAAATAATTGCACTTACAAATGATTGGGAAAAGACATGGACCCTATCTTGCCATTGACCTCTTGCCTACGTCCTTCCTCTGGCCTGGAATGCCCTCCCTTCCCCCCACCCAACAGACAATGACTCTTCCCTCCTTAAAAGCCTTATTGAAGGCACAACTCCTCCAAGAGGCTTTTCCTGACTAAGCTCTCCTTTCTTTTTCTCCCACTCCCTTCTATGTCAATTTGACTTGCTCCCTTTATTCATCCCTCCCTCCCAACCCCACAGCCTTTATTCATTCAATCTTATTCATTGAGTGCTTACTTTAACAGCATGCAAAGCATTGTACTAAATGCTTAGGAAAGTACACTACAACAAACAGACCCATTCCTGCCCACAACGAGCTCACACTCTAGAGGGGGAGACAGACATTAATATAAAAAAAGGATACATACAGTTGCATACATGTGTGTACATATCTGTAATTTTATTTGTTTATTTCAATGTCTGTCTCCCCTTCTAGACTGTAAGCTTGTTGAGAGCAGAATATGTGTCTGTTATATTATTATATTGCACTGTCCCAATCACTTAGTACTGTGCTAGGTACACAGTAAGCTCTCAATAAATAGGATTTACTGACTGACTGACAAATTACACTCAGTAAATATGACTGACTGACTGACAAATTACTAAGATCCAACCACTGATAGGATAGATCATCCTTTCAAATTTAGCCCAGGGTTGAAAATGTGCCAGTCCTCTCAAAACCAGCTGGGCCTCCACTTACCTGTAAAACCAGTAGCCAGGCCAAAAATGAGTCCTTAATTCTTGCCTCCAAAAATGTGCACAATGTACACATTGTCTGGCACAATTAGTGGGTTGCAGGGTAGGAAGAAGTATGAAGGAAGGATTTTAGGCCATTAAATGAGCGAGTCTCAATTTGTCCCACTGCCAGGCCAATTCCTTTAGGAAAATCATTGTTTATTAAATAATCCCACCTGTAGTATTTGTCAAACACTTAGTCCGTGCATTAAGCACTTGGGAAAGTACAATACCCACTAATCAGTGGTATTTATTGAGCACTTACTGTGTACAGAGCACTGCTCTAAGTGTTTGGGAGAGCACCATACAACAGACTTGGTAAACGCCTTCTCTGCCCACAGTAAGCCAATAGAGTAGGTAGATAAGATCCTTCTTCTCAAAAAGCTTACAACTCAGAATTGGAGCTGGACACTAAAATGACCATTTTAGTAGGTGGTGGGGAGCAGCAACAGGGTTGGAAGATATGTTCCTAAATGCTGTTGTTGAAGGGTTGGGGGAGCCCAAGTGTTTAGGGGCTGAGGACTCAAGTGCACAGATGATGCAGAATAATATTAACAATAATAACAATAGTCATAATAATAATTGTGGTATTGGTTAAGTGGTTACTATATGCCAAGCATTCTGCTAAGCATTGGAGTGCAAACAAGATAAATAGGTCCCACCTGGGATTCACAGTTGAAGTAGGAGGGAGAATGTGTATTGAATCTCAATTGAGCAGATGAGGGAACTGAGGTACAGAGAAGTGAAGTGACTTGCACAAGGTCACACAGCAGGTATATAGCAGAGCTGGGATTAGAACCCAGGTCCTCTGACATCCAGACCTGTGCTCATTCCACTAGGCCATGCCTCTTCTCAGCGGTAGGTATCATGAAGTGAAGAGATAAGCAATTAAACATGGAAGAATTCAATAAGGACGTATAATTTTAGAAGGGCTTTGAAGATGGAGAGCATGGTAACTACATGTAAATAAGGGAGAGGTGATTCGACAGGAGAGTAGGTTCTGTTTGGTGTAGAGGATAGACCATAAGCCTGGGAGTCAAAAGGCTACAATTGAGCTGGGTTCTAAACCTGACTCTACCACTTGTCAGCTGTGTGACCTTGGACCAGTCACTTCATTCTCTTTGCCTCAGTTACCTCATCTCTAAAATGGGGATTCAGACTGAGAGCCCCATGTGGGACAGGGACTGTATCCAACCTGATTAACCTGGATCTACCCCAGTGCTTAGAACAGTGCTTGGCATATAGTAAGTGCTTAACAAGTACCACTGTTCTTCTTTTTACTATTATTATTATTATTATGAGCCTGAGAATCTCTGAGGAGGAGGAATTAATGATCAAGTCAGGATATGACAAGTGCTTGGCCCAGTTTGGCTGGAGAGGAGGTGGTGGAGTCTAGAGACACTGTAAAGAAAGAACTGACATTATTTTGTGCCTGGCTGGATATTGTCATGAGCCACCGGTGCATACCAACCATGACTTTCCTGGATCAGGGTAGCCTCAGTGACATCTAAATAGCCCAACTAAACCTCCAACCCCTAAGGCTACTGTGGAAAGTTTTACTTAGTTTTTTTACCAACATGCAGGAGAGTGACCCATACACAATCTCACTCACACACTTCACCAAGGGTGCAGTATCAGTCTGCTGGTCAAGGGAGCCCGTTCTGCCAATCCCACTGCAAAAGGCTGGGAGCACTTCCTGGTGAAGTGGTCCACTGATGCTGCCAACCTCCTCTGCACACTGCTTCCGCTAAATGCTGCATCTTCCCAGGGCTCTTTGCTCCACTGCTTCCCCTCTCAATGCTGCTTCCTCTCTGCTGCTGCCTTCTGCTTCCTCTTTTTGCATCTGATTGCTGCTTCCCTTCTGCTTCCTTTCTGCTTCCCAGTGCTGTTGTCTTCCTTCCTCTCGATTCAAAGCAACCACCTCTCACCTGCCTTAGGCCTCAAAGCTGTGGCTCTCCATGACAGTCATTGATTGTTCCAGGCCCACATCTTCCTCCGAGCTCAGACCCCACAGGTCTGCAATGACCCACCCTGAAATAGAGCACCCCAGTTCTTTGTTAAGTTTCTCCTTTGTTGTCCGTGGGATCACAAGCAGTCACTTGTAAGGCAGCTTGTTGTGGGCTCACCACAGATATCCTTGACTGATTTCTCTCTTAATCCCAAACATATCCCTTTGTAATTTCTTTCTTATTACTATGGAGCTCTCAAGGCTTTTTAACTGAATATAAACTGATGAATGAAAGTTAACACATATTGGAGATATTCTAAAAAGGCAAACCCTTCAGCCACTGTTGAAATCACATTTTTAATGATTTATCTGGGCCAAAAAGTCTATTAAGTGACAGATTAAACATAGTACTTGAGCTTTTCAGCCTTATAAAATGTTTTTCAGTGGAAAGAAATTCTAATAAGGTAGTTAAATCTGTTAAATTGTTAAATCTGGCACTGTCAAAAAGGATTTCAGGGTGAATTACTTTGAGTAGAATTTTAATCCAGGCTTCCTATGGGATAGCAACTAGTATTTTACTAAGGGAAAATCTCTGAGGCCTTCAGGGTAAAAAAACAAACAAACAAAAAAAACCCCAAACACCTTAAAAGTTAAAACTGTTCACATCTCTTTCTTCTGATACCAGGAGGAAGCCACAAGGAAGTAGGTCAGTGGCCTCTACAAGTATCTTTCCAAAGGGCCTTTTCTAGCTCCAAGTCAATCAGTCAATTCTATCTAATGGACACAGTAGATTGTGTCCAATAATGTGCACACACAAGAAGAGTGAGATTTCATAAATGCCTAATTAAAAAAATAAGACCAAGCACACTCTATGGGGCTTTCATAATGAGGCATATGGTATTGAGGAGAAGCAGAATAGCCTAGTGGACAGAGCTCTGTTCTGGGGCTCAGAAGGACCTGTGTTCTAATCCCGGCTCCCCCACCTGTCTGCTCTGTGACCTTGGGCAAGTTACTTCACTTCTCTGTGCCTCAGTTCCCTCATCTGTAAAATGGGGATTAAGACTGTGAGCCCTATGCAGGAGAGGGACTGTGTCCAACCTGATTACCTGGGATCTACCCCAGTGCTTAGTACAGTGCCTGGCACTTAACAAATACCACAATTATTATTATTATTATTAGAGAAAAAATTGACCAAAGAGTATGACATCCCATACAATGTAATCACCTAGTATTCACTCATTCATTCATTCAATCATATTTATTGAGGACTTACTATGTGCAGAGCACTGTACTAAGCACTGGGAAAGTACAATTCGGCAAGAGATAGAGACAATCTCTTCCCAACAGTGGGGTCACAGATACTCTGACCTCCTACCACAAGCAAGCATTCATGCTCTATTCAGCTCTTGACCCTCACCTCCACTGACTCACTCAACCTGTTCCCCCCTTTTGGAACTCTCTCCCTCCCTCCCCAAATCCCAAGATGCCAAACATTCTCATTATCCACTTTCCAACAAACCTTCTCCATTTAACTTCCTGTCACCCTAAACCGTACAAATCCATGAGCCAACTCTAGCATTTGTAATTTTTTTTTTTAATCTTCATCCTCAGCTCTCATGTATATATGCTTATTCAATGATTTATTTTTCCCAATCTCCTTGTAAATATTTTTATAGTTGGCATTCTTCCCTCTCCCTCCATTCAATTGAAAGCTCTTTGTGGGCAGGGAACCCATCACTTTATTCTCTCTTTCCCAAGTGCCTGCTACAATCACTAGACTGTAAGCTCGTTGTGGGCAGGGAATGTGTCTGTTTTTTGTTGTATTGCACTCTCCCAAGTGTTCGGTACAGTGCTCTGCACACAGTAAGCACTCGGTAAACATGATCGAATGAAGTGAGTAATCAATAAATCCTTCTACTACTACTGCTAGTATTACTATTACTGTATGGCAGAATTCCTAGCAGATGGTTCTTATCGGATATTACCCCACTGGATACTACTATAACCCAGAAAGTCTGAAAGGAAAAGTGCCAGAGAATGGAGACTGGTGGTGGATGATTTAACCCTGAGTTGAATTAACCCAGTGGGAGGTGAGAGACAAAGCTGCCTAAGCAGTTAGTGTGAAAATTTAATTGCTTCTGTTCCCAGCTTGGCTGCTACCCAAATTGATATCTCCAGGCAGATAAGATTTGTGTATTAATCATTAAGTAAAAAGAACACATGAAAACTGAAAAGGCCCTCTATAAATATCATCGATTGAATGATTGATTCCCAGGGCAATCAGGCTGAGAATTTGTTTCTCTCCTGAAACAAATCAACAGTACTTATTTAAGCCTACAGTCCCCTAGATTGTAAACTCATTGTGGGCTAGGCGCCTGTCTACCAACTCTGCTGTAATGTCTTCTCCCAGAGAATCAGTGAGGAAAGATCACAGGACTGGGAGCTACAGGACATGGCTTTTCACCCCAGGTCTGCCACCTACCTGCTGTGTGACCTTGGGCAAGTCACTTCACTTCCCTCTGCCTCAGTTCCCTCGTCTGCAAAATGGGGATTCAATACTTGTTCTCCCTCCTATTTAGATTATGTGCCCCATCTGGGACCTGACTATCTTCTATCTACCATAATGCTTGGCATCCAGTAAGTGCTTACTATTTATTATTAATTGTCATTATTATTATTCCCTAGTGCTTAGTACAGTGCTCTGCAAACAGTAAAAACTCAAATAAAATTGCTTGATTGTTTACTAAGCAACTATTGGGTACACAACACTTTATTAAGGACTCTGGAGAAAGCCACAGAAGAAATCACAATCTTAGCCACAATGACCTTACATCCCCATCTGAATAGGGTAAACAAGTGTCGGCCACATTAAACCTAACCCTAACTAGAAACAGAGGGGTGTTGATTTTTTTTTTTCAAATTTGTATTTGTATTTGCTTCCCGCAGGCTTTGATAGACTGTCAGTGGCAGAACTGAAGCTAGATTCCCCAACTCCAATTTCAAGCCCAGTATTTTTTCCAGTTGATCTTGCTTCTTCATAATCCCAGTCTCTTAAATGGTCTCAGCCAAAAGACAACAGTATTTATCACCAAGAGTTGGTGAATTTCGTTTTAAATTTCAGGTTACTGGGAGGGGGGCCTAAGAGAAGATCAGGGTTCACTTAGACATTCCCACATACTTAGAACTGAGGCCCAGACAGGATTTATTTAAAAAACAGAAGAGGAAAGCTGAATCAGTTTCATATGACCACACACCCCAAGATTCCCAAGCCACCCTCAGTACCCAAAACACTTACCTTTTATAAAGTTCCTGCAACAGACAACGATCTAAGGAGACCCCATCCTAACTCATATCACTAATCTCCTACTACAGTTCAGTCGGCACCTTCTGCTACTCTAGAAGCAGCTTACTCTTATCTACCTCACCAGTCACCCCTTCTCCACATCTTTCCCCTAACCTGGAAATCCCTCTCCTTCCAAATATGCCAGACCACCGCTCTCCCCACCTTCAAGACTTTATTACTGTCACATCTCCTCCAAGAGGCCTTTCCCAGTTAAGCCCTCTTTTCCCAGCTCACTCTCTCTTCTTCTCTCTTGTGCTTTGATCTGGGACCTTTGAACATTCGATATCCATGCCATCCATAACCCCATGGCACCAATGTACCTATCTTTAAGTTACATATTATATATTACTTATTTACATTGTCTGCCTCCCCCTTTAGACTGTAAGCTTGAGATGGGCAGGGAGCACATCTGCTAATTCTGTCATATTGTACTCTCCCAAATGCTCAGTACAGTGCTCTGTCCATATTAAGCGCTCAATAAATTTCATTGACTGATTATTTGCAAACTGCACATGACAAACATTATATTTCTAGGCAAAGTGGGCAGGACTAACAAGAGTCTCCTTTTCTGAATCCAAAATGCTCAACCAGTGTTGACTGGGTCTCTCTCCCATATGATTATGAGAAATGTAGGCCTTTGAATTCTGGGAAATGTGTTTTCCAGGCAGGGTTCCTACTTCTTCACATTTCTTCTGGATAATAGACAATTTTGAAAGAAGTTGTTTTTATACACATACACACACACACTGCAGACTTAACTGAGTCACAAATTGGATTCCTAGGATTGGAGTTTCTCCATTTTAAGCCTCTTCCTTTGAAACTGTCTCTAAGACGTGACCATGGGGTTTTCCTAGGATTACAGTCGGAGCCGTCCACATTCATCTGAATGAATAATTTGATCTGCTTTTCCAATCTGTTTTCATTTTTTAAATCTCCATCTCCAGCTGCCTTTAGAGATTAATAAGACAGGAGCCCGTCTGTACATTCAACCTACAGAAAATAAACTCACTTATACTTTTCTTATTCAGAACTGCTTGAACTTCTTAATCAGTGTAGAGCTCTCCAGAGTAAGGAAGAAAGATGTGATAGATTTCTGGTATTAGTTAGTGGATCTGGGCATGAGCCCAGCCCTTGCTTGGCTTATCTATTATCCTTGAATCCCTCTCTATGTTCTACTGTTGACATAGTAGTTATTTTTTTTTTTTTTTTACCAGGAAGAAACAGCCAGCATGGACTATCAGAAGTGACAGTCGGGGTCCCAGTTTCTAGTCTCAGCTCTGACACTTCTCTGTTTTGTGACTTCGGGCAAGTCAGTTCACCTCTCTGGGCCTCAATCTCTTCATCTGCAAAATGGGTTTAAGGCATCTGCTCTCCCTAACTCGCAGATTAATCTGATTCATCTGATTATCTAGTATAGACCCTGGTACTTTCATATATAGAAAACTTTTGGAAAAAAAAATAAGCTATACCTTTCATTCATTCATTCAATCATATTTATTGAGTGTTATGTGCAGGGCACTGTACTAAGTGCTTGGAATGTACAATTCAGCAGCAGATAGAGACAATCCCTGCCCAATAATGGGGTCATGGTCTAAACCGGGGAGACAGAAAAACAAAACAGAACAAAACAAGTAGTCTACCTTGTTTTATGCTGTCGAGTCACATCTGACCCACAGGGACGCTATGGATAAAACCCTCCCAGAACGCGCCCACTTCCATCTGCAATCACTCCGGTAGTGTATCCATAGAGCTTTCTTAGTAAAACTACAGAAGTGGTTTACCATTGCCTTCTTCCACGCGGTAAACTTGAGGCTCCACCCTAGACTCTCTCCCATGTCGCTACTGCCCAACACAGGTGAGTTTTGACTTGTAGCAGATTGCTTGCCTCTCGCTAGCCACTGCCCAAGCTAGGAATGGAATGGGTAGGCCACTGCTTGACTCTTCACTCCGCTGCCCGGCTCATCTTCCTGCAGAAACGATCTGGGCATGTCACTCCCCTTCTTAAACAACTCCAGTGGTTGCCTATCAACCTCCGCTCCAAACAAAAACTCCTCACTCTAGGCTTCAAGGCTCTCCATCACCTTGCCCCTTCCTACCTCTCCTCCCTTCTCTCTTTCTACTGCCTACCCCGCACGGTCCGCTCCTCTGCCGCCCGCCTCCTCGCCGTCCCTCAGTCTCGCCTATCCCGCCGTCGACCCCTGGGTCACGTCCTCCCGCGGTCCTGGAACGCCCTCCCTCCTCACCTCCGCCAAACTGATTCTCTTTCCCTCTTCAAAACCTTACTTAAAAATCACCTCCTCCAAGAGGCGTTCCCAGACTGAGCTCCTCTTCCCCCTCTACTCCCTCTGCCATCCCCCCTTTACCTCTCCACAGCTAAAGCCTCATTTTCCCCTTTTCCCTCTGCTCCTCCACCTCTCCCTTCCCATCCCCACAGCACTGTACTCGTCCGCTCAACTGTATATATTTTCGTTACCCTATTTATTTTGTTAATGAATTGTACATTGCCTTGATTCTATTTAGTTGCCATTCTTTTTATGAGATGTTCTTCCCCTTGACGCTGTTTAGTGCCATTGTTCTTGTCTGTCCGTCTCCCCCGATTAGACTGTAAGCCCATCAAACGGCAGGGACTGTCTCTATCTGTTGCCGACTTGTTCATCCCAAGCGCTTAGTACAGTGCTCTGCACATAGTAAGCACTCAATAAATACTATTGAATGAATGAATGACTCTCTCTCCCATAGTCAAGACTGGAAGAGTACTGGAAACTCTCCAGATGCAATCATGAGAGGGGAGAGGCTACATTGTCTTGTCTTATGTCATCGAGTCATCTCTGATCCATAGCAATGCCATGGACACATCTCTCCCAAAATAATAATGGTGGTATTTGTTAAGCACTTACTATGTATAAAGCACTGTTCTAAGCACTGGAGGGATACAAGGTGATCAGGTTGTCCCACGTGGGGCTTACAGTTTTAATCCCCATTTTACAGATGAGGTAACTGAGGCACAGAGATGTTAAGTGACTTGCCCAAAGTCACACAGCTGGCAAGTGGTGGAGCTGGGATTAGAACCCACAACCTCTGACTCCCAAGTCCAGGTTCTTTCCACTGAGCCATGCTGCTTCTCTCAACACCCCACCTCCATTAGCAATCATTCTGGTAGTGGATCCATAGAGTTTTCTTGGTAAAAATATGGAAGTGGTTTACCATTGCCTCCTTCCAGAAAGTAAACTTGAGTCTCTGCCCTCGACTCGCTCCCATGCCACTGCTGCTTCCTAGCACAGGTGGCTTTTGACTGCAGCAGATTGCCTTCCACTCACTAGCCATTGCCCAAACTAGGAATGGAATGGAATTGACAGGCCACTTCTTGACTCACTCTCCCATACTCGAGATTGGTACAATACTGCAATCTTGAGAAGGGAAAAGCTATATAGGGTTCCAAAATCCATGTAATTTCTTTTATGGCTTCAGAAATGATTTCTTTGCCAACATCAGAGATACCATTTGTGCTAGAACTGTGATGGAGGAAGATGAAGGTCTGCAAACACCTATAGAGAGATTGGAAACCATTCTGGGATGGGACATTTCACTTCCTCTGGTCTCACTGCCTTATTCATCATTTTGCAGTGGAGTAGGGAGATTTCATTACCAAATTCATCTGCCAGTGACATTAAGTGGGGCTTTCCAAACTTCTAAGAATAACTTTTGGCCTTCGCCCTCTTCCTCAACACTCTATCTCTCTCACTCACCCAGAACTAATAAAAAATGAAGATAACTTCTGTCCATGCTCTGCTCCCTGCAATAAATTATGTTCTGAGAGTGACTGACACCTAAAGCAGGGAATGCTAAGCGCAAACACCAGTGGTGACAGGGTGTGAGATTTATATTTTCTGAGAAATTGAAATGTAGTCTAATACATCCTTCAGTAGAGCATGGCACTCCCCTACCACTCCCCGAGGAAAGGTGGTCACCTGAATCTGATATTCATCCATTTTGCCATTCTACGGGGGACTAGCTTGCCTGTCTGAATGGTGATATATTCAGGTGGATTAATTTTGACATCCATATCATGAGGGAGACACAGCTAAGGTGACCTCAGCAGAAGCCTTAATAAATACTATTTAAAAAAATAAAGGAGGTGACAGGACATGAAGGAGAATTAGCTGGTATCGGGTCAGTAACTGCCTCTGGCCTTGATGAGGTCTGTAGGAACCTTCTTCTCATCTGCAGCAGGGCCTAGAACAGCCAAGGAATGGAGAAGTAGCAAAGTGGAAAGAACACAGACTTCGGGGCCAGAGGACCTGTAAGGTTCAAATCTTGCTCTGTGACTAAACTGCTGTGTGACCTTGGGCAAGTAAATCAATTTTTCCGGGCCTCGGATTCCTCATCTGTCCAATGGGGATTAAGAGTGTGAGCCCCCATGTGGGACGTGGCCTGTGTCCAATCTTATACTTATCCCAGGGCTTATTAGAGTGTCTGGCACAGCCTAAGTGCTTAGTAAATACCATTTTTAGTAAATACCATTTTTAAAAAAAGACATTACAGACATCACACACCCATAGAAAACTAATCTGAACTTCTTTGAACCACAGCATTATGAAAAGTCCTCAGACACAAAGTACTGTGCTGAAAATTAGGAAAGTGGTTGAAATGCTTCTCTTTAAAATAAACATTAAAATAGTAAAGTGAGTCCAGCCACACAGCACTTATAATAATAATGGTGGTATTTGCTAAGTGCTTACTATGTGCAAAGTACTGTTTTAAGCGCTGGGGGGATACAAGGTGATGAGGTTGTCCCACGTGGGGCTCACAGTTTTAAACCCCATTTTACAGATGTGGTAACTGAGGCACAGGGAAGTGAAGTGACTTGCCCAAAGTCACACAGCTGACAAGCAGCGGAGCCGGGATTAGAACCCATGACCTCTGACTCCCAAGCCTAGGCTCTTTCCACTGAGCTATGCTGCTTCTCTACTTAGGCACTTATGCATACATCTGTAATTTCTTTAGTTATATTAATGTCTGTCTTCCCCTCTAGACTGTAAGCTTACTGTAGACAGAGAATGTGTCTGTTATATTGTTATATTGTACTCTCCCACATGCTTCGTACAGTGCTCTGCACAGTAAGTACTCAATAAATACGATTGACTAAAACTCCCAATAGCCAATGTGTAAAGGGTATAAAACCTGTAAAGATGGTGAACATATATCACTCTTCCTCATATAACATCTCTCTACACCTCATCTGCTCAAAACAAACCTAGGGTAATATTTATGTATAAACACACACACACACACACACACATCTTCACATCAAACAGAAACATCTTATTATCGGCCTCAAGGCAGTCAATCAGTCCTCCAGCCTTCCTACTGTACCTCACTTTCTACTTCAACTATACATATATACACATATATATATTCATATGCACATATACATATATATATATATACACACACACATACATATATATACATGTATATATGTATACACACACACACACATATCTTCAAAACACAGTTTCTCAATGATTTAAAATGACCTGCTCAGTTTCCAATCCAAAAGAAAGATAGTTGAGAAACACTACCTAGGGGATGGTTCATTTGGACTGAATTGGAGATGAAGTTGAAACCATTTGGGTTGTCCACGGATGAAAAGAATAACCTTTACATAAAGAACCTTTACATAAAGTCCAGTTTTGTCCTCCCTTCCCATTCTGTTCCCCTTCCTCTACACCCAAACCGCTACCACCTGAGCCAAGCACTTATCCTTTGTTGCCTCCAATTCTGAGTCAGCCCTGCCCCTTCACTGACCTCCCTGCCTCCAGCCTCTCTCCACTCTAATCCATACTTCACTAGTTTACCCAGATCATTTTTCTAAAAGAGGTTCAGTCCACATCTTTCCACTTGTCAAAAACCTCCATCTATCTCTGCATCAGATGCATCTTATTCGTTTTAAGGCGCTCAGTCACAGCCCTCCCCTTGCTATCTTACCTCGCTGACTCGCTATTTATACCCAAACCACTTTCTTTTCTCCCCTAATGCCAGGCTCTTCACTTTACCCTCATCTCATCTGTCTCACCATTCACCTCTTTGCCACATCTTCCCTCTGGCCTGGAACTCCCTCTCCTTTCATAGCTAACAAAACACCACTTTCCCCATCTTCACAGACCTACTAAACTCACTGTCCTAAAAGATACCTTCCCCAAATAAGCTCTCACTTCCTCTATTCTCCTTCCCTTGGCCATAGTCCAAGAACCTAAGCCTCTACACCTTAATCACTTTAAAATTCACCACACCTCTTCAGCACCTATGTACATATGTAATTCATATTAATGTCTCTTACCCTCTAGTCCATAAGCTCCTTATAGAGATCACTTCTTCCTACTCTATTATACTCTCCATGTTCTTAGTACAGTGTTCTGCATTCACTGAATAAAATTTCTTGATTAGTAGCAATAGTGATATTTATTTAGCCTACATACAAACAATAAAATATGCTACTGATTTCTTGGGAAGATACAGCCGAAAACATCAAAGGGATAATTTCATCAGGATTGAGCTAGTCATACATAATCAGTCAGAGCAAAAGTGTATTTATTGAGCACTTGCTGTGTATGGAGCACTGCACCACTTGTTTCAGAAAGTAAAATCGATTTAGGAGGTGTGATCCCTACTCACAAAGAGCTAACAATTTGACAGGAGGAAGAAAGATTTTAATAGCAGAGTACGTATATCTAGGCATACAAAGTATAATGAGAATTTATAAGTAACAAAGTACTGGAATCAAAGTTTGGAGGATGAAACGCAGGGAGAAATAAAATTAATGAAATTTACCCGTTCTACATCCTGGGCAAAAAAATGACCCCATATAGACATAGTGGGTATTAACTATGCTTCCTTATTAACTCTTTGCTTCCTCTTATTTGATGGAGGGTGGAAGCAGCATGGCCTAGTGGATAGAGCATAAGCCTGGGAGTCAGAAGGACCTGGGTTCTAATCCTAGGTCTGCCACTTGTCAGCTATGTGACCCTGGGCAAGTCACTTCACTTCTCTGTGCCTCAGTTAAGTCATTTGTAAAATGGGGATTAAGACTGTGGGCCCCAGGTGGGACAGGGACTACATCCAACTCAGTTACCTTGTATCTACCCCAGTGCTTAGTACAGTGCTTGGAAAATAGTAAACTCATAATAAATACCACAATTAATAGTATTATTGTTATTATTATTTTTCTCAGTTGGAGAGAAGGAAATGAAAAAGGGTGAAGAGGAAGAGTCAATTGATGAGTTTCTGACAATCAGGACTTCTTAGAGGGCAGTTGAAAGAATCTCTCTACAACCCATTAGTGTCAGGAGGCAACATGAGATTTGGGGTACCAAGATAATAATAATAATTACGGTACTTAAGTGCTTACTATACGCCAAGCACTGTTCAAAGCACTGGGATATATACAAGCTAATCACATTGTCCGCTAATATTGTTTCACCTTCATCTGCTCTTAGTCCTTGATGAGAGCAGTTTCCATGATTGCTTTCAAGCATTTGCTGTAAAAATATAAGGATTTGGTTACAAAGTCAACTTGCCAGCAAGCAATAGCATCACCATCTTCTGCTTGGCCAGAATTATCACCTTCCCAATTAACTCCTTTGACAATTTTTCAACAGTTTGTTTCTATGTCCTGAAGATATTCTTTATAAACTAGAGTATAAATGGTATGCGTTGATTAGACCTCCGTTACCTCATCTGTAAAATGGGGATTAAGACTGTGAGCCCCACGTAGGACAACCTGATTCCCCTGTGTCTACCCCAGCGCTTAGAACAGTGCTCGGCACATAGTAAGTGCTTAACACATACCAACATTATTATTATTATTATTAGAAATGACACTTTCAACAAACCCTCCAGAAAGCAAAGGAATAGAAAGCATCCTTCTCCTAGATCTAACTCAGAGTTATCTATAACATGATTGCTCATGTTCTTTCCTGAGCAGAATCATATTCAACTCTATTTTTCCATTGATAAGAATTATGTTTTTATTTCCTTTAATATACCTCAGGAAGACAAAAAATCTCTCCCATAGTCTGCAGCACTGAACCCTTTAATTTCCTTCAGGGTTAAAAGGCAAATAAGTAGCCTCTCCAACCAAGCCTCACTCACTCAATCAATCAGTCACTCAGTGGTATTCGCTGAGTACTTACTGTGTGCAGAGCTCACCTCAGCTTCATCTCAAACAGGTTTCATAAAAAAATAGGTATTTGTTAAGCATTCACTGTGTGCCAGGAATAGTTTGAATCACTGGTGTAGATAAACGCTAATCAGGTTGGTTGTGGAGCTCACAGTCTTAATCCCCAATTCACAGATGAGGAAATTGAGGCACAGAGAAGTTAAGTGACTTGTTCAAGGTCCCACAACAGAGAAGTAGTGGATCTGAGATTAGAACCCATGACCTTCTGTCTCTCCTCTACACCATGGCTCTGAACGATTTGTGACCTTGGCAACAAAATGATGAAGTTGCCTGTTATTAGTCTATCCTCATTTTTTAATGCACCTGGATATTATTTATAAGTTTCACCTCCCATTTTTAACTGACACTTTGTTATTCCACTTTCAATCCACAGATGAGCTGACTTCACACAGTAAAGTTCTCCCACAAGGACTGGGTCATATGAATCCGACTCAGCAATTTGAGGGGACACAAATAGAGAAGCATCTCTAATCTCAAATCCACTGCAACAATTAAAAAAGAAAAAAAAGAGAGAAGTAGAGATGCCCATCTCAAATCCTGGGTTAAAAAGGACCATTCGCTCATCTCCATCCTGAATTTTAAGGGAATCAATCCATCAGTGGAATTTATTGAGAGTTTACCATTAGAAAGAGCACTGTACTCAGCACTTGGGAAGGGTATAATAAAACAGAATTGGTAGACATATTTCCTGCCCACAACAACCTTACAGCATAAATGGAAGTACTGTGGCCTATTGAATAGAGTGCAGAACTGTGAGGCAAGAGACCTGGATTTTAATCATATCTCCACCACTTGTCTGCTGTTTGACCTTGGGCAAGATACGTAATGTCTCTGCCTCATTTTCCCATAAAATTAACTACCTATAATCTGAGCTTGAAGTGAGAGAGGCAATATGTCTGATCTTATTATATTGCAAATACACCAGAATTTAGCAAGGTGTTTGGGATGTACTTAGTGTTTAATATGCTATTTTTTTATTGTATGTATTTATTGTATGTATGTATTGTATGTATTTATTGTAATCCTTGGTTTCCCAGGATTTTAGTTCTTCTGGATCAATCACTTCATCGAGTTTTATCGCTCCAGGGATTCATTATGATTCATAGTGGAATTCTGGTAGCATTATGATTAAAATTTCAAAATATTAATGGCTCAATACCAGGGTACAATCTGGCATTTTTCAAAGAAACTTTCTTTCTACAGAGTAAGAGAAGCATTTCCTCGTTACCCTTCAAGTGAAAAGAGCTGCAAGGTAGTCCTGGCCCTGTGAAAGGCTCTCTTCTTTGAGAATTATGCATGATGGCCTCCCCACTGCTTTCCTCAAGGCTGTTACAAGCGGAATAATGTACTTTCTTTAACATTTGAGTTATTACCCTCTGAAGGCCAATGAGCAATACAGTGTTCAATTCATGGAGATAAATGTTATGCGAAGGCCTGCCTAAAGTCACAGAGCTTTCTCCAAGAGACTGGGGAGCGGAGATCAGTATGTGGACAATGGCATCGCAAAAACAGAGGGAACACAAGCCATCATTAGAAAAGGATCCCTTAAACCCGGGCTGTGAGAGGGATTTTTATGATATGTTTGGTGTGAGGTTCAATTCCCAGCAAGTCCCGTCTGAATCACATCTCAGCAACTGTGCTACCTACTGCTTGTCAGGGAAAACAACAAACCATAGTCCAGAAACCTAGCTACAAGGGGGCTTTCAGTATTACAGACTCCAGGGGCTCAAACTGGAATAACTCCAAGCACTGTGGGACCCTCCGTCTGAAACCAAGTGAAGTTCATGGAGGTATTCATTCATTCATTCATTCATTCATTCAATAGCATTTATTGAGCACTTACTTTGTGCAGAGCACTGTACTAAGCGCTTGGAATGAACAAGTCGGCAACAGATAGAGACAGTCCCTGCCGTTTGACGGGCTTACAGTCTAATCGGGGGAGACGGACAGACAAGAACAATGGCAATAAAGCTAGAGTCCACCTTGTAGCCGGCAGTGGTGTGAAAAAACTGAGGAATAATAACAATAATAATGACTGTGGTAATTGTTAAGCCTTTACTATGTGCCGGGCACAGTACTAACAAGATAATTGGGTCAGTCACAGTCCCTGTCCCACAAGGGGTTCTCAATCTTAATCTCCATTTTACAAAGGAGGTAACTGAGGCACAGATAAATGACATAACTTGCCCAAGGAAACAAATAATAATAATAATAATGTTGGTATTTGTTAAGCGCTTACTATGTGCCGAGCACTGTTCTAAGCACTGGGGTAGACACAGGGGAATCAGGATGTCCCACGTGGGGCTCACAGTCTTAATCCCCATTTTACAGATGAGGTAACTGAGGCACAGAGAAGTTAAGTGACTTGCCCACAGTCACACAGCTGACAAGTGGCAGAGCTGGGATTCAAACTCATGACCTCCGACTCCAAAGCCCGTTCTCTTTCCACTGTGCCACACTGAGCTGGGATTAGAATCCAGGTTGTTCTAACTTCCAGGTTCATTGCTTTATCCACTGGGCCATGCTCTATCCAATGGATAGGAATAAAAAAGCACTGTAGTGCTCTTTCAGTGTAGACAGTTCATTCATTCAATCATATTTACTGAGCGCTTTCTGTGCTCAAAGCACAGAACTAAGTGCTGAGCACTGCACTAAGTCTTCATCTAGTGGTCATGAGACTTTTGCCATGGACCTCTATCTCTATCTACCTCTTTGTCTCTACGTGTCATTTGGCTTGGGTTATAGCCGGCTAACGTGGTTTGTGTCTCAGAATTCCTGAGTCAAGGATGGGGACACCCACCTGAAAGGCAACAGAGTTCTTTATTACATCAGGTGAAGTATCCAAATATCAAAAACCATAATTATAACTGTGGTACTTGTTAAGCCCTTACTATGTACTGTACTAAGTGCTGAGATAGATACAAGACTAACAAGTCTCACATGGGGCTCACAGTAAAGTAGGTAAGTGTACAGGTAATGAATCCCCATTTTTCAGGTAGGGTAACTGAGGCACAGAGAAATTAAGTGACTTTCCCAAGGTCACACAGCAGGTACATAGTGGAGTCAGAATTAGAACCCAGGGCATCTGATTCCCTGGTCCGTGCTCTTCCCACTAGGCCATTCTACTTGTTCTAGAAGAATTCCATGAAGTCATTGGCTTAAATGGCTCTACTATTTTCTTCCTAAATACTTACAGAAGGGCTAAGATGAGGATATCAAATATACCTTTAAGGGTTTGTCGGCAGTTACAGTACTAAATGGTTTGGTGTCAGACAAGAGCCCACAAAAGGGCCTGTGCAATTCCTAAATACCCTTCCTCTCCCCAAAGGTTGCTTTATTCCCTTTATGTGTACATGCCTGGTGGATGTCAAGACACAAATGAATAACCTTTATCTATTGAGTTGTCATTTTCCTTCTCTCTGACACATCCCCTTGACATTTAACTAGCTAATTTACAAGACTTCTTTTATACAATGTATTTGATTAGGTAACTTAGCTCCCTTGTTTGATTAGTTAATTACTGGTGGAGCCTAACATTTGGAAGAAAAATGTACATTTACTTCAGGTATTAAAAAGGAGTCAGCAAAATAGAAAATGGAAGGCAGCTTCAACATATGCCTAGGGGGTCCAGCATTTGATATTACAATTGCTTTTCAATTTGGGGTTGGTCAAGGCATTTGACTGGATTAAACAGATTATGTATATACCTATATTATATATATTTTATTTATTTATATCAATGCTACTGATCCCTGTTTACTTGTTCTGATGTCTGTCTCCCCTCGTCTAGACTGTGGGCCCATTATGGACAGGGATGGTGTCTCTTTATTGCTGAATTGTACTTTCCAAGCGTTTATTCCAGTGCTCTGCACACAGTAAGTGCACAATAAATATGATTTAATGAATACACAGATTCTATATTTACTGAAATATGCTAGTTAAATGAACCATCACTGGATTATTAATGATGTGAAAAAAGAGAGAGCAAGTTTCACTATTTTTGAGTTAAAAAGATAGTGATGTCTAATGCCTATAAATGGAAATTAGGCAGATAACATTCCATTGTATTTTAAAGTGATTGTTCATAGGGAGAAAATATGCCTCAAACCACTTAATGGAACTATTACCTGCCTATTGCAATACTCACTTGATTAAGTTACCTGAAGGTGTTCGAAAATGGGAACTGTTGATCACGGGTCTGTAGAAAACCAATGGATGGAATTTGCCTTCTCTTCCCTGAGTAGTTCTATGTATTAAGTGTCCATTTGGTGTTGCATGCTGTATTAGGGAATTGGGAAGTACAGAATAAAGCAGTGACACAGAGCCTGCCCCCCAGAAGATTACTCTCTAATGGGGGACACAAGATTTAGGTGAAAATGATCATTATTGTTAGACTCAGCTGAATCTTGGTCAACAAAAGTAAGACAGATAAGGATTGGGTAACAAGCTGTGGGATATTTCCATCCATCCATAGTATTTCTTGAGCACTTGCTCCATGCAGTAGTGTGCAGAGCACTTTACTAAGTGCTCAGGAAAGGATAATGCAACAGTTAGTGCATGAGATCTCTTGACCAGAGTTCTGCATTCCCATGTCCCTCTGCATAAAACAAAAACTTCTCACCATCAGTTTCAAGACTTTCCAGTAAGTCACCCACCATATCTGTCAGCTCTCTGACAGAACCATCCATCCTTCCCATATCTCAGGCCCGCAACCTCGGTGTCATCTTTGACTCGTCTCTCTCATTCACCCCACACATCCGATCCGTTACCAAGACCTGCAGGTCTCGCCTTTACAATATCGCCAAGATCCGCCCTTTCCTCTCCACCCTAACGGCTACCTTACTGCTACAGGCTTTCGTAATATCCCGGCTAGACTGCTGTGTCAGCCTTCTCCCTGATCTCCCTTCCTCCTCTCTTGCCCCGCTCCAGTCTATTCTTCACTCCACTGCCCGGCTCATCTTCCTGCAGAAACGCTCTGGGCATATCACTCCCCTTCTTAAAAACCTCCAGTGGTTGCCTATCAACCTCCGCTCCACACATTCATTCAATAGTATTTATTGAGCTCTTACTATGTGCAGAGCACTGTACTAAGTGCTTGGAATGAACAAGTCGGCAACAGATAGAGACAGTCCCTGCCGTTTGATGGGCTTACAGTCTAATCGGGGGAGACGGACAGACAAGAACAATGGCAGTTAATAGAGTCAAGGGGAAGAACATCTCGTAAAAATAATGGCAACTAAATAGAATCAAGGCAATGTACAATTCATTAACAAAATAAATAGGGTAATGGAAATATATACAGTTGACTGGACGAGTACAGTGCTGTGAGGATGGGAAGGGAAAGGGGGAGGAGCAGAGGGTAAGGGTGAAAAGAGGGTTTAGCTGCAGAGAGGTAAAAGGGGGGGGTGGCAGAGGGAGTAGAGGGAGAAGAGGAGCTCAATCTGGGAAGGCCTCTCGGAGGAGGTGAGTTTTAAGTAGGGTTTTGAAGAGGGAAAGAGAATCAGTTTGGCGGAGGTGAGGAGGGAGGGCGTTCCAGGACCGCGGGAGCACGTGGCCCGGGGGTCGACGGCGGGATAGGCGAGACCGAGGGATGGTGAGGAGGTGGGCGGCAGAGGAGCAGAGCGTGCGGGGTGGGCGGTAGAAAGAGAGAAGGGAGGAGAGGTAGGAAGGGGCAAGGTGATGGAGAGCCTTGAAGCCTAGAGTGAGGAGTTTTTGTTTGGAGCGGAGGTTGATAGGCAACCACTGGAGTTGTTTAAGAAGGGGAGTGACATGCCCAGATCGTTTCTGCAGGAAGATGAACCGGGCAGCGGAGTGAAGAATAGACTGGAGCCGGGAGAGAGAGGAGGAAGGGAGGTCAGAGAGAAGGCTGACACAGTAGTCTAGCCGGGATATAACGAGAGCCTGTAGCAGTAAGGTAGCCGTTTGGGTGGAGAGGAAAGGGTGGATCTTGGCGATATTGTACAGGTGAAACCGGCAGGTCTTGGTAACGGATAGGATGTGTGGGGTGAACGAGAGAGACGAGTCAAGGATGACACCGAGATTGCTGGCCTGAGAGACGGGAGGGATGGTCGTGCCATCCACGGTGATAGAGAAGTCTGGGAGAGGACCGGGTTTGGGAGGGAAGATGAGGAGCTCAGTCTTGCTCATGTTGAGTTTTAGGTGGTGGGCCGACATCCAGGTGGAGATGTCCCGGAGGCAGGAGGAGATGCGAGCCTGAAGGGAGGGGGAGAGGACATGGGCGGAGATGTAGATCTGCGTGTCATCTGCGTAGAGATGGTAGTCAAAGCCGTGAGAGCGAATGAGTTCACCGAGGGAGTGAGTGTAAATGGAGAACAGAAGAGGGCCAAGAACTGACCCTTGAGGAACTCCAACAGTTAAAGGATGGGAGGGGGAGGAGGCTCCAGCGTAGGAGACCGAGAATGACCGGCCAGAGAAGTAAGAGGAGAACCAGGAGAGGACAGAGTCCGTGAAGCCAAGGTGAGATAAGGTATGGAGGAGGAGGGGATGGTCGACAGTGTCAAAGGCAGCAGAGAGGTCAAGAAGGATCAGAATGGAGTAGGAGCCATTGGATTTGGCAAGAAGGAGGTCATGGGTGACCTTAGAGAGAGCAGTCTTGGTAGAGTGGAGGGGATGGAAGCCAGATTGGAGGGGGTCTAGGAGAGAATGGGAGTTAAGGAATTCTAAGCATCGATTGTAGATGACTCGTTCTAGGATTTTGGAAAGGAAGGGTAATAGGGAGATAGGGCGATAACTGGAGGGGGAAGTGGGGCCAAGAGCGGGTTTTTTTAGGATGGGGGAGACCTGGGCATGTTTGAAGGCAGCGGGGAAGGAGCCATTGGAGATTGAGTGGTTAAAAATAGAAGTTAAGGAAGGGAGGAGGGCAGGGGCGATGATTTTAATAAGGTGAGAGGGAATGGGGTCCGAGGCGCAGGTGGAGGGGCTGGCACTTGCAAGGAGGGAGGAGATCTCCTCTGAGGATACCGCAGGGAAGGATGGGAAAGTAGGGGAGAGGGTTGGTGGGGGGGAGGGGAGAGGCGGAGGGGTGACTTTGGGGAAAAAACTCCTCACTCTAGGCTTCAAGGCCCTCCATCACCTTGCCCCTTCCTACCTCTCCTCCCTTCTCTCTCTCTCTCCATTCCGCACGCTCCACTCCTCTGCCGCCCACCTCCTCACCGTCCCTCGGTCTCGCCTACCCGGCCGTCGACCCCTGGGCCACGTCCTCCCGCGGTCCTGGAATGCCCTCCCTCCTCACCTCCGACAATCTAATTCTCTTCCCCTCTTCAAATCCCTACTTAAAGCTCACCTCCTCCAAGAGGCTTTCCCAGACTGAGTTCCCCCCATTTTTCCCTCTGCTTCCTCTACCCCCCTTCACCTCTCCGCAGCTAAACCCTCTTCTCCCCCCTTTCCCTCTCCTCCTCCCCCTCTCCCATCCCACCACCTCAGCACTGTACTTGTCCCCTCAACTGTATATATCTTCATCACCCTATTTATTTTAATGAGATGTACATCACCCTGATTCTATTTATTTGCCATTGTTTTATTGCCATTGTTCTTGTCTGCCTGTCTCCCCCGATTAGACTGTAAGCCCGTCAAAGGGCAGGGACTGTCTCTATCTCTTGCCGATTTGTACATCCCAAGCGCTTAGTACAGTGTTCTGCACATAGTAAGCGCTCAATAAATATTATTGAATGAATGAATGAATTTCAGATGATCCAAACTTGAAAAGGTTGTGAAGATTGGCCGCAGTGCAAATAAGCCACTGATTTCCAGGTGATTACCTGAAACTTACCAGTTAGAGGCTAAAATAAGATGTAAATGTCATGAGAACAGACTCCCCTCTGGCATTTCAAGAGGTGAAATGTGATGCTTCCTGTAAATTCAGATATCCTGCAAGAGTGATGTAGAAAGGGTCTCAGCTTCCTCATATTTTTATAAAATGGAGAAAGAAAACTAGAGGAAAACTGTCAAACTGATAGTGAAATGTATTTCACTTCAGAGATCCTTTTGGTTTCTATATTCTTAAGGGTGGTGAAGATTGGGTAAGGCTTAAGCCTTCTTTTAATTATCCAGACTAGATATCACTCTGCAAATTCAGAGTCTTTAATGCAGCATTTCCCCAATAGTTACAGAAAATGAGACAGCTGGATCCACTGAATCAACAACTTGTTTGGAAAGGGGAATTGAAATTCATGTAAAAAACATAGAAACAGCAGCTAAATACCATAACTGATCCAAACCTAGAGCCTAATAGATTACTCTCCAAAACTTGATTGTCCTTATAAATTTACCCCTTAAAGAGAGAATTGATTTCTCCCCCACACCCCCACTTGCTTCCGTATCTGTTGGCTTAACATTCCTAATGAATTTTCACAGGGCTTCATTTTCCTAAATGCTTTGAAGTCACAGAGCGACCTGAATTGTGATCATCTATCCTAAATCCACATCTTTTATCTGGCACTGAAAGATTTGGGAGGATTTACCAAGGAGAAGACTAAAGGGCAAATAAAGGAATTGTATCTATTTGCCAGCTATTGCCATTACAAATCAGCAGTATTCAATAATGACATGAATTACTTGTCAAGATTATGGTTTACTTAAATTATTCACCCAATTTATCACACAGATAACGTATCCGTGTTCTTCATGTAAAAACACTGGTTGGTGTACAGTTTCCTTCTCAAGGGGATGTAACATTGTGGGGAATATCAACAGGGAACATTTCTTTTGCCGAATTACATTTTTCAGAAACACAATGAGATAAATTTGATTTTAAAAAGGAAAATGTGCTGTATTTCAGTTCCCTATTAAAACAACAAATGAACATTGGTACAACATCCAATGATTCCTGAGTACAAGTTGGGTAAGCTAACAGCTTCTAACTGTGTAGACCTTTCCACATTTTTCATTTAGCAGGAGATCTACTAAGGTGTTTGTTTCTGAGGTCACCTGTGCTGCCCTAAACACCCTCCACATCCCACATGCTCATTAATCCAGATAAGACTTCCTACCCATATGCACAAGGAACACCACCCACCTATTAAATTAGTGAAATGTCAAGCTAAATAAATTTGAAGTGTTTCCTTCAGCCCATTAGGCAAAAGAACATTTTGAGACAGCCATATATTTATAGCCTATCGAGGCTATAGAGGATGGTAAATCAGAAGGGAGAGACAAGCTTCCGTAGGCTCACTAAATGCCATCAAAAGCAGAGAGAGGCAGAAATAGCAGAACTTGCCACTACGGTTCCCTGACAACATGCATCCATCCAGTTGGCAGCAACATTCCATCTCAGAAAAAAGATATTAATTTCTATACAAAACTATATCAAGATATATTATCCAGTGGGGGTGGTAAATATTCACAGAGGTGATACCAAAGTCAATACTAACCTTTGGGTATAATAAATCTTGATATTCACCAGAATAATATGAAGAAAAACAAATTACCACAATACAACTAATAGAGAGCCCAAGGTTCTCACACAGATGGTAGTTTTCCATTATTTTTATATAGGAGAGCTGTGGGCTCACACGCTTCCAGGAAATTCTGGGAATTTTTCTTGCTTCAAATTACCAAATGTCTACTGACCTTCAGAAATGACTGAGGAAGGTGTATTATGTCTCTCCTGACAGTATGTTCATAGTTAGAATTCAGGGCTTACCCACACAAACCTAGGGAGAGGAAGATGCCCTAGAAGGGAAGCCATAGAAGACCCATTTATTGAGGACCCCACTGGAACACTGCAGGGTCTTGAGTGGGTGGGAAGTACAAAAATCATGAAGTGACCCATTCCATACCCACAAGGAGCTTACGTCGTCACAATAATGATGGCATTTGTTAAACCCTTACTATGTGTCAAGCATCGTTCTAAGCACTGGGAGATACAAACTAATCAGGGTGAACACAATCCCTGTCCTACATGGGGCTCAGGGTTTTAATCCCCATTTTACAGATGTTGTAATTGAGGCCCAGAGAAGTGACGTGACTTGTCCAAGGTCACACAGCAGAAAAGTTGCAGAGCCGGTAGTAGAACTCAGATCCTTCTGAATCCTAGGTCCATGATCTATCACTTAGGTCATGCTGCTTCCCTATTCCAATAGGGGAGATGTACGTAAAGATATTTGCACCTAGAAAGGTCAATCAGTGGAATTATTGAGCACTTACTCTGTGCAGAACATTGTACTAAGCCCGTGGGAGAGTACAATAAAACAGAGTTGGCAGATATTTTCCCTACCCACAATCAGCTTACAGTCTACAGGGGGAGACAGACAGTAATATAAGTAAATGATATTAATACAAGATTCAAAGAAATATTCATAAATACCTGGAACATACATGCACATGAGTGGTTAGGAATGTGTCAATACATTTGTTATTTCTAGCGCTGACTGATGGGATGATATAGCTCAGTAGATTCAAATGCTCCAACGGGATTTTGTTGTGAATGAGGAGGAGGAGGAGGAAGGTCATAAGATTCTATACCTCTCTTCATTCCTCACTATTCTCCCTCCCTTCTTTATTCCCTAAAGATTTTAATACCTAACCCACCCCAGACCCACAGCACTTGTGAACATACTTTATACTCCGCTGCTGCTCCTGTCATCTTACTGATTGTTTCCCCACCTAGGTTGTAAGCTCCTTGAGGACAGCATGGCCTAGTGGAGAGACCCATGGCCTGCGAATCAGTAGGACCTGGGTTTTAATCCTGACTCCACCACCTGTCTGCTGTGTGATCTTGGGCAAGACTCTTCTCTGGGCGTCAGTTACCTCACCTGTAAAAACAGGATTGAAACTGTGAATCCTAAGTGGGACAAGGACAGTGTCCAACCCATGTAGCTTGTATCTACTCCAGCACTTAATAAAATAATAATAATAATAATTATGGCATTTGTTAAGAGCTTACTATGTGCCAAACACTGTTCTATGACTGGGGTAAATACAGGGTAATCAGGTTGTCCCACATGGGCTCACACTTATAATCACCATTTTACAGATGAGGTAACTGAGGCACAGAGAAGTTAAGTGATTTGTCCAAGGTTACACAACAGACAAGTGGTGGAGGCGGCATTAGAACCCACATCCTCTGACTCCCATGAACATGGTCTTTCCTCTAAGCCATGCTATTTCTCGGTGCCTGGCACACAGTAAGCACTTAACAAGTACTACTGTTATTATTATTATTATTACCATGCATTGTTGTTCCATTGCATTGGACTCTCCCAAGTGCTTAGTATAGTTCTTTGCACAGAGTAACTGTTCAATAAAAAACAAAAAAAAAATACTGATTGATTTAAGTTAACCAGTCACTGATATTTATTGAGTGCTGACTAATAATAAGGAATTCATTTGTTAAGTACTTGGTTTCAAGAACTGTTCTAAGCACTGGGATAGATATAAGGTAATCAGGTCACCCCATGTGGGGCTCACAGTCTTAATCCCCATTTTACAGGGGAAGTAACTGAGGCACAGAGAAGTAAAGTGGCTTGCCCAAGGTCACAAAGCAGACTAGTGACAGCGTTGGGATTGGAACCCATGTCCTTTGACTCCCAAGCCGTGGCTCTTTCCACTAAGCCATGTGTTCAGAGCATAGCAATGAGCTCTTAGGGGAACATAAGCAAGTAGCTAGACACACTCCCTACCCTCAAAGGGCATTCATTCTAGGACTAACAAGGAAAACCTATGCAATACTTTTCCTATCACCTCCTCCCTAAATCCAACATTGCAACTCCTATATTTTCAGCAGAAAAATTCAGCTTCCAGTGGTCTCTAAAGTGAAATTTCAACTGCAATATCAAATATTTTAATGGTTGGCTAGTTGGCTCAGTGGAAAAGAGCCTGGGCTTCGGAATCAGAGGTCATGAGTTCGACTCCCGGCTCTGCCACTTGTCAGCTGCGTGACTGTGGGCAAGTCACTTCACTTCTCTGTGCCTCAGTTACCTCATCTGTAAGGGATTAACTGTGAGCCCCACTGGGACAACCTGATTTTCCTATGTCTACCCCAGCGCTTAGAACAGTGCTCTGCACATAGTAAGCACTTAACAAATACCAACATTATTAAGGACACCCACTCCAGGAAGAAATCAATGAGATTCTCTTGTATTTCTGTTTCCCAATTTTCCCAAGATATTGTATGATTTTGCCTTGGAAATTCATAATGGGAGTGGCCCAAGAAAAAGGAAGAGGGACCACAGTGACTTCACAACATCAGATTGGACTAAGCAAGGAAGCCTACATTTTGGCAATAGTGTCAATAAATAACAATAATAATAATAATTGTTAAGGGTAAGTGTCAAGCATTTTGCATTTAACACAACCAGATCAGACCCAGTCTCTGACCCTTACATATATATAAAGGGTTAGGGGAACAGGCATTTAGTCCCCATTTTACAGATGAAGAAATTGAGACACAGATAAGTTAAGTGACTTGTCTAAGGACCCACAGAAGGCAAGTGGCAAAAGCAATATTAAAGAGGTACCACACCTCCTGAACTTTCTAGAGAAGAGTGTTTTCAGGGAAAATTCATTATTTCGGGGATATCCTGTCCCGTTTTACCCTAAAAAAAAAGTGAAAATGTGCAATTCTGAAGGTTTTTTTATAAATACTTCTGGATCTTTGTCTCCAATTTCAATGCTGTAGGTTAGTAAGAGCACAACCTGAGTCACCAGAACATAAGTAATTAAGGAATTTAATAAGCACTTACTACATACTAAGCCCTGGAGTAGATAAAAAATTTTCATATTGAACAGAGTCCCTGAGCTCAAAGGATGTCATCCCCATCTTACAGATGAGAACATTGAATTAATTGATAGTATTCCTTGAGTGCTTCTTGCATGTAAAGCACTGTACGGTTCCATGAAAGATTAGCGTCATTTTGCATCATGACCAATTTATCAGATGAAGTCATTCAAAATGACTGGATAAGCAGCCACTTTAACTTGATGCCTCATCCAGTCTTTAAACTACAACATGAGGAGGAGCTGGGAAATAGACAGGTGGTATATTCCATGTTCCCTGTCTCTCCTGTAGCAGGTTGGTGTCCTCCACTTTGATTTTTCTTGGACTTCCAGAGGAGAGGTGGTGACAAGATATCCTGGGGCTTCACTGTGCCTCCTCTTTGTTCTCTGTAAGGGCATGGGCCACAGGATGTCAAAGGGTTATGACAGTAGATCCTAACCACCACCCCACCGACCGAGGACCCAGGAAGCAGCATTGGAAGGCTTGTGTTGGACCTATTGAATTTGTACCTTACCCAGCACTTAGAACAGCATTTGACACAAAGTATGCTCTTAAATACCATAGGAAAAAAATGTCCGGAACTTCTCCCCCACTATCTGCATCAGATTGCATCGCATGATTTGCAGATGTTCCAAATGAATCAGATCCCATCTGCAGGAACCTGTCAGAGGATGTGGCTCATAAATCAACTCTTTCAACTAGGAGGAGGACGATCAGATATTAGTTCCCCACGTGGCCCTTAACCGGATCAAATGGACCTTGGGGAATTTCAATCCCCTTTGTGTACCCTATCATACTAAGCACCAGGGAAAATACAATGCAGTAAAATTGGATTGGTAGGTATGATCCCAATCTTCAAGGAAATTATGGTCTAGAGAGTAGGAGAAACAGAATAATATCAGGAGATGTACATAAGCTCTCAGTGCCTGAAGAATCAAAGTTCCTAAGGGGTACCAGCCCAGGTGCATAAGTGACACAGGGAGGGCACATTGGGTGGGAGATTCAAGGTTATTTAGGGAAGGCTTCTTGGAGGAGCTATGATTTGAGTTGGGATTTGAAGAGGGAAAGTAGTGGTCTGTAATAAAGAAAGACTCTTCACTCATTAGAGAAGCAGTGTGCCCTAATGGAAAGAGCAGGGACATGGGCTTTAGAAGACCTGGGTTCTAATCCCTACTCTGCCACTTTTCTGCCTATGTGACCTTTGAGAAAGTCACTTAACTTTTCTGTGACTCTATTTCTGTAAAATAGAGGGAGGGAGAGGAAGCTCCAAGCCAGAGGATGGATTTAAACAAGGGATAAATGAGAGAGATGAGCTCAAAGCACAATCAGCAAGGAGCCTGATTCAATAATCAAAGTAGAATCAATCACATTTATTGAGCACTTACTGTGTGAAGAGCGCTGAACTTGTAGCTGAGTTGTACTTTCCAAGCGCTTAGTACAGTGCTCTGCACAAAGTAGGTACTCAATAAATACGATTGAATGAATAATTGTTGGGAAAGTATAGTGCAATAGAGGTGGTAGACACTATCCTGGCCCTCGATGCTTGGACCAGTATGGGAGCAGGTTGTGAAGTTAGAACCGAAGGGCTTAAATGAGAGTGGATAGTTGGGTTGAATGAGAGTGATGAGTGAAACATAACGCCGGGGTTTTGGCTTGTGAGACAGGGAGGGTGGTAGTGTTGTCTACAGTGATAAAGCACAGATAAGTTGTGACCTGCTCCAAGTCTTCCAGCAGTCAAATGGCAGATCCAGGACCCAAATCAGCTGTGTTTTCTGACTTCTAGCCCTGGGCTTTTTCCTACTAGAACATGATTATTTCAGTGTCATTCATTCATTCATTCATCCATTCATTCAATCCTCTTTTTTGAGTGCTTACTCTGTGCCAAGCACCGTACTAAGCACTTGGGAAAGTACAATATAACAACAAGCAGACACATTCCTGCCCACAACTAGCTCGCGGTCTAGAGGGGGAGACAGACATTAATATAAATGAATAGATAGATAGATTAGATAAGATAGATAGATAGATATGATAGATAGATGAGATTAGATAGACAGACAGACAGACAGACAGACAGACAGACAGATAGATAGATAGATAAATAGATAGATAGATAGATAAATAAATACATGCATACATACATAAATACATAAATGGCAGGTATATACCAGTATATACATATGTGCTATGGAGATGGGAGGCAAGATGAATGAATGAGCAGCACAGACGGGAGTGGAGAAGAGGAGAGGAGGTTTAGTTCAGGGAAGACTTCTTGGAGGAAGTGTCTTCTTTGAGTGTCTTCCCCAAAATATAGTGTAAGCCTCTTGAGGGAGAGATTCATGTCTACCAACAACCGTATTGTATTCTCCAAGGTGCTTAGTATAATTTTCCTCCTATTCCACCTCTGAACTAGGTATTCTTTCTGGAAATAAATTACATGGTATGAACCAAATCCAAGACACTGCATGTCTTAAAAAAAATAGTCTTCCCTCAATAGAGAAGCCATGTGCCCTGGGGGGGAAGGGCATGGACCTGGGAGTCAGAGGAACTGGGTTCTAATCCCTGCTCCATCAACTTTCTGCTGTGTGACCTTGGAAGAGTCGCAATTTCTATGTAACTCAGTTGCCTCATCAGTAGGGATTAAGACTATGAGCCCTCAGTGGGAGGGGGACTTTGTCTAATCCAATTTTCTTGTATCTTTCCCAGCAATTAGTATAGTGTCTGTCACATAGTAAGTGCTTAACAAATACCATTAGAAAATAAAACAGACATTTCATCAGTGATAGGGGACCGGAACCTACGAAACATCTGTCAGTCAGGGAAATTTCCCTAGAACAATGTTTAACTTGGATTACCTTGTGAGGCTTTCGGCTGCTTACCCCAGTGGGTAGTTAAAAATATTTTGCATCAGGCACAGTGTTTTGGCATTCCCCTTCACTTTCTTTCTAGCTTCAGCGTTAAACTGTTGTCATCACTTAAACTCAATCATTTCTGCTGATCCAATGAACAGATGGCATTAATCAACCCACAGAATATGCACAAAGCAATTAGAAATGTAGAGTAAAAAATTTGGTGCAAGCAAATCAATTACTAAGGATGTGAAATCAACATTGGCATGCCAGCAATCTTGGATTGCTCTTACACAAAACAGACACTGATAACTGTAATGATGCTCTGTTTTACCTAATGCTCTAGCAAAGGATTTGGAGAACTAACAGGAATCTCAGATTTAATTACATATTCCTTAATGACTAGTCCTCCCTTTTCTGACAAGAACCAGCATAATTTAGGAACCAAGGATCTATCAGAATGATGGATATAGACAGTATGTGCTATACGATGCCATGCAAATGTGAATATGGTGCATAGAGAATAGAATAGTTTGGTATTCCTGGAAAAGAACTTCATTTCATACACACTGAGCATCTTTGTAGCAATCATAAATCTCATTTCGTCAAAAATAATGCAGCATTCATCAATTTGAGAAACACTGTGGACTAATAGAAAGAAGGTGGGCCTGGAGGCAAGGGATGGGGATTTAATTCCTGTTCCACCATTTGCCTGCTGTGTGACCTTGGAAAACCTACTTGCCTTCTCTGTGCCTCAGTTCCTCATCTGTAAAATGGATTCAAAACCTATTCTCCCTTCCCCTTGCACTGTGAACCCCATAGAAAACAGGATGGTGCTGACTATCATATATAATGACCCCAGTGTTTACCCAGTGCACGGCACATAGTAAGTATTGATGAAGACTCAAAAGCTTATTACTAATGCATTTGAGGCTATCATGCTACTGGAAAGCAGCAATTAGCATTTCCCCTATCTTGAATAATCCAACTGCTATTTACTTCTCATCTGAGGGAACAGGATGACTCACAGTTTCACATATTTTGATAGAGAGAGCCTTCAAATTTGACGATTCATTGAGGTGGTGAACCTTTATCATCATGTTTCAGCAGTGGTCAAAAAGGCCCAACTATATAATGCCCATTTACAATGTCATTGACTAAATTAAAGTTAGTTTCAATCAATCAATGACATTTATTGACTAGGGAAGCAGCATGGCTCAGTGGAAAGAGCCCGGGCTTGGGAGTCAGAGGTCACGGGTTCGAATCTCCGATCATCCACTTGTCAGCTGTGTGACTGTGGCAAGTCACTTTAACTTCTCTGTGCCTCAGTTACCTCATCTGTAAATGGGGATGAGACCGTGAGCCTCATGTGGGACAATCTGATTATTCTGTATCTCCTCCAGGCTTTAGAACACTGCTCTGCACATAGTAAGCACTATATTCAATTACTTTTATATTTATTGAGCACTCAGTGAGTGCAGAGTAATTTACTAAGCACTTGGGAGAGTACAACAACATATAACAGACATCTTCCCTGCCCATAGTGAGCTTAAAGTCTAGAGGGGAGAGAGGATATTAATATAAATAAATGAATTGAGGAACTGTATGTAAGTGCTGTGGCGTATAGGGGGAGTGGTGGTAAATAAATGAGCAAGTTGGGGGAAATGCAGAAGGGAAAGGGAAAAGAGGAAATGAGGGCTTAGTTCAAAAGTGGCACAAAGCTTTATGGGTGGAAAGGATAGCTCTGAAAAAAAAAAAAAAGCTTTAACATGAGGAAGTCAAACGGTGCTTCCATGTGGAGAAGACTTACTAGAATCCTAGTAGAGATTGGCATTCTGCTTTTTGAGCTGCACCACTCAATCTTTGGGAAGGGATTTGGCTTCTGTGCCTCAGTTTTCTATCCATTCTACCTACAAAGCAACCCTGATCTTGACACGTTCATCATGACAGAAAGATTACACCAATTCCCTGCACTATAGCAAAACCTCCTTTTGGCACCATGATGGTTAGAAGGACCTTTATTACAGGTGACTGCATCTCTGGATTAATGATGTCCACATTGTGCCTTAGAGAACTTGAAATCAATAGAACATAGAATGTTCCTTTGCTGCTACACAGTGCAAAAAAGGGAATCACTCACTTTTAAGCTTTAAGGAAAATAGATCTTTTTCACTGAGTTTTAAAAGGGAGTACATCATCAAATGACAGAGATCTCTATGTAGATAGTGAAACTCGTGGTAATTGTTCGGGTAATGAGCTTGACTGTCCAAAGAAATGTCATCGATGACTTGAATTAGTGGAAAGAGATCAGATTGTTGGTGCGTATGTTAGTGACACTTTCAAAACAGACTATTTAGGAGTGGTTAACAAATGAGGATTTAAGAGTTACTGCATAGGCATGGTTCAAGTGATAGCAGAGAGAGGAAAATATGCCTCAAGGGGGGGGGGGGGGACCATGATTAGGGTTACCTTTAGTAGAAGTCACATCAGCCTCAGAATTTATTCACTTGTTAAAGCATTCACTTTCTAGGTCCATTTTTTTTTTTTACTTAATTTTACTTCTTTACTTCAGCAATAATGAAATGAGGGAATTCTATGTGTTGTAGGTTTGGAGCTAGTACCACTGTGAAAACCTCAGAATTTTGGTGAGCTGCTTACTTCACTTTGGTGGCAGAGTCACTTTAAAATACAGCAACAAACACTAATGAGACAAATAAATATTACTGAAAAGAAATGTTGTGGGGAGTAGGAGGAAGAACTGTTGCCAGCTCTAAATATTTCCCTAAGAAGCCATTAAAAATAGAATCTTCATCTAGTTTCTGGAACAGTAAGGATGAACCCTGCCTGAAGGCAAGGGGATGGAGTACATGACTTCACAAAGCTTCTTCCAATCCTTGGGCTATAATCAAGAAAATATCAATGCATTTAATCATATATGCAAACCACCTCAGGGTTAGGAAAAATTGGCATTAATCAAATCAAGGCATTGATAATAGTCACACTGATGACCCCAATGATCGCTGTCCAATAAATATAAAATCATTCATTGATCACTGACCACTCTCCCACTCGCACCTCCCAGCCCATGCTTCCTTTTTACCTTCTAATGTTTTTAGAAAGTGTCATCTTATGGTATTTATGATATTGTTCACAGACAAAATAATTGACAGCTGAGTTCATTATCTCTCAATTAATTCTATCAATGATGAGCCATGTAGAGCAAAGAAGAGCACCATGATTATGTACCCTGGCAACGTGGTCAAATATTCCACAAAGTGGTAGATTTAGAACACACAACTTGTCCCCTTGCTGTCTTTTCACATTTGTCTATTACATCTACAGTTGGAAATTCACTCATTTTCAGGAAAAAACCTAATGGACATATTCTACTTATTTAATATACTAGACGTCTTCTTCAGAGAAATGTCTGAAGCTATATTTTTATTATGATCTGATTTGATTTCATGTTATTTCATGTTAACCTTCAGAATCTATGTCAGAACACATTAACTGATTTCTTATGGTTTCATGGGACTGTTTTTCTCAGATTACAAGGAAACAAGTATTAAAAAGTAGAAATCGGGGCAGGGAAAAAATAAGAAATTCATTTGATCAAGTCAAATTCCAGACATGTTTGAATGAAATGGGACATTTTATAAAGCTATTCAATACCAATAAATAATTTCTCAAACTGCAGACATAAAGCAAGCTCTTTCTTTTAAATATCTTTTTAATACATGCATAACAAGAGAAAAGTTCATATCGCCTCTCTTCCAGAAACATGTTTCATTAAAAAAAAAAATGAAACAAATTCACAGGCTCTAAATATTCAAGAGCATATTAGTTAATTGGTTAAGGATTAGGTAAATGGGGGAAGCAAACATGAAGCTTGAAGAAAAAATGTGAGGCATGGAGACTTTTCAAATGCTCTGCATTGTATCTTCCAGTAACAACTTGGTAGATGTGAGCAGTTCAGGGCTAATTCAATAGTCACTGAAAAGAAAGAGGTGTTTGTAGAGCATAATAAAAATAGTCCTCATTGAGAATAGAAAAGACTGACTCCTAAATATTTGAGAAGCTATGTGTATTCAAGGGAAGGTTTTATTGGAACAAAGAAATTTAAGTATCAGGAAAAAGTAAGACTCATTTCAGGGTATCTTTTAAAATATTAGGAAATGACTAGTACAGCAATAGCTACGGCAAACTTCAGACTTAGAAAAAAAGTCACAATTTCCTGTCCACTGACAATATGTAAACTATAATCCAATGAATCCCAAGAAACCCTTCTCGAATTCTGTCTTATTTAAACAAGACTGGGTAGGAGAGCCGAAATATTTCGTTATCTATAGTGAAGACCTAGGAGAAAAAAAAGGTAGGGGAATGTAGAATAACTCAATGTCTCCTTTTTCTTCGCATAGGTAAATAGTGAAATTCAAAAAATTCCGAGATCAACCCATGTATCAATAAGGCAATACTGACCTCTAGTGTTCTGAGGTAAAAAAAATCTACAACACTTCGATTAACTTCCACCACTACCCAGTACCTTTTAGTAGAAATGATTTTTCTAAGACATCATGGTCTACATTTTGCTTATAAAATAGGCAGAATGAATCTGTGAATAATAAAATTCGTTCCAAAGTTGAACCTTTTTTCTAGGGTAGGTCCTACAAGCCGGCTGGCATTAGAGAGAGATCAACCTCATTTCTACAATAGTGATAAAAAGCTTCAGTAAATACCTACGTAAAGACTCCTGTGTAAACTCTACAGACTCTAAATGCTGAATCCCTTAATGGGATTGGCTGCACTCTTGCTTCTTTTTGGTTTATTAGGTACAGGATACGGGGTGTGCTCCCAGGAAAGGACTGTCTGCCCAAAATGGGCACTGCCCAAATCTATTTCCTACCCAGAAGGACAGTGGGAAGAAGGGTAAAATGGGATCATCCTGAATCACTCTCTTCTCCCCAACCCCTTATTCATGCTTTTCTCAATGACGGTGAATATACTAGCACACAGGAGCAGAACAAATGCCATTATTTCCAAAGTATGGTCGGGAAGCCAAAGGAAACTTTAGCAATTCTAACCATCTGAAAGAGCCCCGCAGATGAGTTAATGAAGTCTTTCTACCCCTCAGAAATGGAGCAGAAAGACCTCACTTCTCTCCTAGCAAAGGGGCGAAGCAATTGAGCTTAAGGCTATAAAGGCATCGACAATTCATTCAACTTTGACTAACTGTGGTCTTTAAATATACAGCACACAGTCCAGGTCCCAGATCCTTGTGCATTCAACCTCCATGCCTATTAACTGCAATATCATGGGGTGTTAAGGTTAGGTTTTAGATTTCAGCATGTACTGTGGCCATATACCTCAGACGAGGTTATTGGTTTGGTGATTTTTAGGGAACCCCTCCCCATCAGCTCTCTTCCTCCATCATACAGGATTTTTTGAGGGAGGTTGGGGGCACAAACTCTCTACATCCGATGTGCATGTATAGTTGATTTTGCTGCTCAGAGCCCCTCACCAAAGCAAATGGAACAGGATCGTTTCAACCCAGGACTCCCTGTGGCTGTCAGAGACACCAACAGGAGATTCGTTCCATCTGGGGAACAATCTGAGGACCATATATTACGGGTGGCTGAGTTTACTGCAAATGCAAGCTGCATTCTCAAGTCAGCCATGGTCTCTGCGAAGTGGCTAGTGGCATCCTTGTTACGCTAGCAATTCCCAACGTGACCCACTTGGAATCCCGTTCGGAGGAAAGCCACAGCCACCGAGGAGGTGCAGGAAAGCGAGCTCATATCAGAGACCTTATCGTCTCGCCAAACTTTATTTTTCAAGAATCAGGGCGTGCATCTTCCCCCGGAAGACAGTGCTCTATTCTACCTGGAAGTCCCCCCATCCCCACAGCCAACTTTTGGAGGAACTCACTGCCCTTCATACCGACCCTGGGGTCCTCCCCTCCTCCCAGGAAATTCAGTAGAATATCCAGCTAGCCCTGCATAGCCACGAAAGTATCATCGGACGCCTCCATCCTCTACTTACAATTGGTCGCTGCCAATCCTGGGTGGTAGAGACTGGAGAACAGCAAAGTCAAAACACTGGCCACCTTGGGGACAGAATCCATTTTCTCCGGAGCGTTCCCTCTCAGCCTAATCCGGAATTTCCACAGATGCCAAGGGTGTCTCTCTCGTCCCCCCCCCCCACGTCTCCCTCCCCCATCCACCTCTCTCCTTCCTCTCCCCTCCCAGTGACCGACCACTCTGCCCGTCACTCGCTGTCCCTCTCCATCCTGCGCCCCAGACACCCCGGATCAAAAGGGTGGAGGGGTCCTTTCTCCCTGTCCACCTGCTCCTCCTCCCCCTCCCAGAGCTGCCCCTGCTGCACTTCTGCTCTTCCTCCCTTTTCAGAGGTGCAAAAGCCCTTCCCAGATGCAACAAGAGGAGCCGCGTTCTGCAGAGACCGGCCACCTCCGGCGCGCAGAGCTGGAATCAGCACCGGGCCGGCGGACAGCGCCTTATAGGCGCGCAGGCCAGCGCTGCACCGCCCTCACTCCCCAACGCTCCTCCCCCTTGCTCTCTTATAAGAAGCAGCCCGGGCGGGGTTTTCCACCACTCTGCAGCCCTTTGGTGAGGGATGGACCCTCCAGCCTCGGCTCCAAGGAGCAGATCAGCCACCGGCGAATGCCAGAGAGCTGGGAAGGGGGAACTCTCCTTAATTACAATTTTTCCCTCTCGCTCCTAAATGCATCCTTTTTTCCCTCTCTCCCTCCTAAATGCATCTTTTTTTTTCCCCTCTCACCTAAATGCATCTTTTTTTCCCTCTCTCTCTCCTAAATGCATCTTTTTGTCCCTCCTCTCTCCTAAATGCATCTTTTTCCCCCTCTATCTCCACCCACTCCTCCCGGCAATAGGGAAGTGCAAAAACACCTTTGGAAGGAGAGAGAGAAAAAAAAGGGGCTGCGAGAGGTTGGAGACGTGCCAGATTAACGTTGCATTGCAAACCCCGGGTTAAATGGGGATTTTAGGCACTAATTCCTGCGGGGTGAGGCTGGCTGAGGTCAGGGCTTGTAGTCCCCAAGGGAAAATCTTCCTCTGTCTTGGAGAAATTGTACCTAACTCTTCCTCCCCCTGGTTTTTAGCCCCGGCTTCTCTCTGCTTCCACCGAAAGGGAGCATCCACCTTTTACTGGAAATTGGGTCCCGGCTGGAGGTGAGAGCAAGGTGCGGGAGAGAGGGGCGACCACGTGGCTCTCTAATGCGCGGAGTGTGTGTGTGTGTGTGTGCATGTATGGGGCTGGCCAGCATGCATGGCTTGCTCACCTGGCAGTTAAATTTCTAAAACTTTAAAGAGTTAGAATTTAATTGCCATCAATAGTGTTTTCTGAGAGCCTTGCGCAGAGCACACATTTCACTCTCGCGTCCTTCCCAGTGTTCGGCATACAGTCAGTTCTTAATCAATATCACAACTATTATAATTACAATATATATCATATATGTATATATATATATGTGTATGTATATATGTGTATCTATATATATATACATGATAATGCGATTTGTTAAGCGCTCACTATGTGCCAAGCACAGTTCTAAGCACTGAATTATATGATTCTGCCCCTGGGCACTGTGACCCAATGCCTAAATTGAACTTGCTTTATTTTTAAAGAGAGAAATGTTAACTCCCACCAAAAGGGTCTATATTATGCAGCTGAAAAGAGGGTTGGGAGGTTTTTCCTCTTTTAAAATTTATATATAAATATATACATATACGTATATATAATATATATATATATATTCCCCATGGGCTACACTATTGCTATGTTTACCGTATCATTCGATCCTCATGAGATGCATTGCTATTCACGGGCTGTGGCGTCCTTTTCAATTAATGATTCCTCAGGTGTAACCGTGTTGCTTTGTTTATGCCCTCACCCCACATCGACAAGATGCTGAATCAGTGCCAGGTAAAAATTGTATTAATGATCCAGCTTTAATCCTGGATGATAATTTATTTGGAGCTGTGTCTCCACTTTGAGAAGTGTCTATTCCTTTGAGATGATAAATATGCTTTAGCCGGCCAAGAATAATGGGATCGTAGGCTATGTCCAGTCATGTTTACACCTTAACTCCATACAGCACATAAATCTTGAGAAGACAAGACTAGTGAAGGGGGGATATTTAGCCAAGTTCAAACTCAAGACAATGCTGAGTTTTGCTTCTCATCAGAGTGCCTTCAAATGGCAGCAGCTAAAGATGTATATGTAGAGGGAGATTGTCTACCTACTCTATTCCCTTTTACTTTCCCAAGTGCTAATATAGTCCTCTGAACACAGTAAGTTCTCAATAAATATGATCGATTAATATGACTGAGAAAATCTGCTATGCAGCGACTCTTTGACCCGAACTGATCTTCAAACTGTCTGAAAATTATTCAATTGTCCAAATATCAGTAAGTGAGTATTATGCATGCAAATTGCATGCTGCTTTAAAGTCCCATTTTCAGAAGAGTACTTTCCAACTGAACACAGCTGTATTTTGGAGAAAATTTTCACTAAAACAGTGACACTTTATTAAGGATTTGTTTTAACTTAAAGTAAGAACCAGAGCAATGAATGAAGTGGAGTGGTAAACAGCTGTTCCTTTCACACAATAGTGTTAACAATTACCATCTTCTGGGAGCATATTGCCAGGAAGTTCATTAGAAGCAAACTATTAATCACTATTAAAATTTTTGCACTAGAATGTTTACCTATTGAAATGACTTTCTAAACCTCTTAGTCTACTAAATCCATCCTCGAAAGGTGTGATGGAAACAGAGTAATCCCTTTATTTTCTCATGCTGACTAAAAATATAGGATTATTAATAATAGCTTGAAAATCTGTAGTGCCTTTCTTCCAAGAGGCTTAAAAGGGCTTCGTGTGTACAGTCAACTCAATTATGCAAGTTAATGGAGGGTGACATAGCATGGTTAAATGAAATCCACATCACCTCAGAAACCTGATTATAGTTAATGATTCTAAGGTCCTCCACCAACTTCCTCCCCCAGTAAGGGGAACCTCAGAGAGGAAGGGAATGTATATATAAGTGCTGTAGGAGTAGGAGGGGTGCTTAAGTACTTGGAGGTTATGGACTCATGTAACATAGAAGGGAGGGAAGACAGGGTGGGAAGGTGAGAGATTTTCCAGGCAAGGCTTCCTGGATGAGATAGGATTTCAGCAGGACTTCAGTCAAGCAATCAGTTGCATTTATTAAGCACCTATTGTATGCAGAGCAGTATACTAAGCTCTTGCAAGAGTACAATAGAAGAACATTGGTAAACAAGGCATTTCAAAGATGGAGAGTTGTGGTCTTTTGGATGTCAAGGGGGAGAAAATTCCAGGAAGGAGGAAGGTGTGAAATATGGTTTAACGATAAAAGAAAGGAGATCAGGACACAGGGAGGAGGTATGGTGGTTTGAAAAACAAAGTGTGTGGGCGGGTTGTCCTGAGAGAGAAGTGAAGATAGGTAGTGGGGAGAGAGCTGACTGAGTGAGTAGTGGGAGGTTTCTGTTTGATATGGAGGTGATGAGCAACTACTGGAGGCTTTTGAGGAGTGGGGAGCTAATAATAATAATCCTGGGATTTTACGTGCCAGGCACTATATTAAGCACTGGGATGGTTACAAGCAAATCAGGTTGGACACAGTCCCAAGTGGTGCTCATAGTCTCAATCCTCATTTTTCAGATGAGGGAAACGAGGCAAAGAGAAGTGTAGTGACTTGCCCAAGGTCACACAACAGGCAAATGGTGAAGCTGGGATTAGATCCATGACCTTCTGATTTATTCATTCATTCAGTCGTACTTATTAAGCACTTACTGTGTGCAGAGCACTGTTCTAAACCCTTAGAAAGTACAATTAAGCAACAAATAGAAACAATCCCTACCAACAGGCTCACCTTACACAGAAAGAGCTCAATAAATACCATTAATTGACTAATTATATAAGAGGAACTCTTTGTTTTGCTCCCACGTCTGTGTTCTACCCACTATGTCATGCTGCTTTTCAATGTAGACTGAATGCTTACTTTTTGAAAAAAGATAATCCAGACGCCCGAGTGAAGTTCAGATTGTGACGGGAGAGATAGACTGGGAGGTCAGCAAGGAGGATGATGCAGTAGTCAAGGCAGGATATGATAAGTGCTTGACTTTGGGCAAGTCACTTCACTTCTCTGTGCCTCAGTTACCTCAGCTGTAAAATGAGGATTAAGACTGTGAGTTTCACGTGAGACAACCTGATCACCTTATATCCCCCCAGCGCTTAGAACAATGTTTTGCACATAGGAAGCGCTTAACAAATGCATCTTTATTACAAGTGTTTGGATCACTGTTGAAAGCCACTTTTGATGGAGAGGTAAGCGTGAATTTTAAAGACGTTGTGAAGATAAAATGAAAGGTTATGATAACTATCTAAATATGCAGATTGAAGGAGACTTTCAAGGATAATGTTAAGGTCGAGGGCTTGAGATGGAGGTCCTGCCAACAGTGATAGGAAAGTTGGGTGAGAAGAGTATATGGGTGGGCAGATGTGGAGTCCAGTTTGGACTTTTTTATTTTGAAGTGTGAGTAGTGTACCAAAGTAGAGATGTCCTGAAGAGAAGAGAAAATGCAAGATTTCAGAGGAGAAAGGTGGTATCCAAAGAGGTAGCTACAGACAGATCTTTATGTTCACAGCTATAACGAAGTGGAATGCATCTTTTTAGAATTCCTAACTACCAAGTTTTAACAATGAGAAACTTTCTCTTGACTTTGAAATGCCAAGAATATGCTCTGGGACAAGTAGCGTGGTCTCTTCTTGCCATCCTGATTCTGTAGATTTCCAAGTATCTAAGTCTAAAGGATGGTGGCTTTTAATCTGAAGTAGTGAATGAGCTGCACTGCAAAAGTAAGTTAGGAAGAGCCTCTTTATACGAATACTCATAGATACTTTGAGTACCCTTTTCAGTCGTACGTCCGATAAGCACCATTCACACACCTTCTCTCGGAATCCCTCCCGAGAATGAAATCTAGTTTCTATAGTACTGTCTTGTCTCCATAACAGTAGAAACTGAACAGTTGATTTAATACTTCTTGACCCAACTCCTCCTGGTGTTTAGGTCACTTCCTGGTTATCTTTCGTAAGGAAAGCTGTATTTACTGAGCAATACTTCAAAACTCTTGTTTTCAGAAGGCTGGGAGAGGGAAAGCAGCCTGGCATACCATTTTGGAGTATAGCCCAAACACTAGAAGACTCTAATCCTGATTCTGCCCCATGTCTGCTGTGTGACCTTGGACAAGTCACATAGGTTCTCTGTGCCTCAGTTGCCTCATCTCTAAATGGGGATTAAGAGCGTGAGCCCCATGTGGGACCGGAACTGTGTCTAACCTAATTAACTTGTATCTTCCCCAGTGCTTAGAGGAGTGCTTGGCGCATGGTAAATTCTTAATAAGTATCATAACTATTATCTATCTTTAACTTAGACTCCTGCTCCTGGCATGCTCCATGACTGCTGAGCTGAAGACAGTAGCTGCTTCTGCACACAAACCATGAGGCCCCACAAAACCCAGGAACTGATGGCCAATGGGCATGCCCTGAACTCTGAGAAGCCTGAAATTCTGCCCCTCTAGCTACAGAACCCTGCTGATTTTATTTTTACTCTTACATTTGTCTGTGTTTTGTTTTAATGTTTCATCATTCCTCTTGTGTCTGTCTCCAGTTCCTTCTCTCGGCTTTTAGATTGTGAACCTATAAGGGACAGAGATCATGTCTGTTTCCCACCTGTCTATTCTTTCTGAGTTCTTAGCAGAGTGCTCTGTACACAGTAGGTACTAAATCCATACTATTACAACTTCTGCTAATTCTACAATAGACACGACAGTGGGCTACTAAGAATAGATCTTTTAGAGACCTTAAACTGAAGCCTCCAAGATATTATAGTCTAAAGCAAAGCCAAACATAGATTTTTTTTTTTCCTTTTAGCCTTTCCTTATAGAGAGGGCAGGACTTACAAAAGGACAACAAACAGGTTGGTCTTGGAAGCAGCAGGAAGTCTCTTCGAAGAGTTACTGGGTCAGCACGATCCCTATTTGAGATTCTTACAACACTGTTTCAAAACTCCAAGCTTTTCTTAGCCTTCCTTGGCAATTCTGAAGTCTTGTTTGGGATCTGGAAGTCCAGTCCAAGAGTGGGCATCTTGGCTCATATGGTACAGAATAAGAGAAAAAGCATGGCCCAGTGGAAGGAAGAATAATAATAATAATGTTGGTTGGTATTTGTTAAGCACTTACTATGTGCAGAGCACTGTTCTAAGCACTGGGGTAAACACAGGGGAATCAGGTTGTCCCACGTGGGGCTCACAGTCTTAATCCCTATTTTACAGATGAGGAACATGAGCCTGAGCGGGGGGGAAGTCAGAGGATCATGTGACTTTGGGCAAGTCACTTAACTTCTCTGGGCCTCAGCGACCTCATCTGTAAAATGGGGATTAAGACTGTCAGCCCCATTTTGGACTACCTGATTACCTTGTATCAATCCCAGCGCTTAGAACAGTGCTTGGCACTTATTAAGCACTTAACAGACACCATCATTATTATTCTTATTATTATCTGGGTTCTAATCCTGCCTCTGCCATTTGCTTGCTGTGTGAACTTGAGCAAATCACTTGATTTCATCTGTACCTTAGCTCCTCATCTCTAAAATGGGGATTAAATACCTTTTCTACCACCTACTTGGGAAGTGAGCCCCGGGGGGACATGGTTTGGGTCCAACCTGAATATCGTGATTCTACCCTAGTGGTGAGGATAATGTTTCACTTGTAGTAAATGCTTAACAAATACCATTATGAGTATTAGTAGCAGATACTAGTAAGACACCCAGAGTTACCCTCATTCGAGGGTGTTTGAAGTGAAAACGGGAGGCAGAAGGCAGGGTTAAGGTTTGGAAATCTACAACTCCAGGGTTCCCAGTATCCTGGGAAGGCAAGCACTGACCACCTTTGCGGGGAAAGGATGGAAGTTTGGAAACTGCATGGCCTAGTGAATAGGCCTGGGAGTCAGAAGGATCTGGGTTTTAAACCCAGATCCACCTACTGTCTGCTGTGTGACTTTGGGCAAATCACTTAACTTCTCTGGCCCTCAGTTACCTCATCTATAAAATGGGCATTAGGAGTGTGAGCCCCTTGTGGGACAGGGACTATGTCCAACCTGTTTAGCTTGTATCTACCCCACTGCTTAGAATAGTGTTTGACACCTAGTAAGTGCTTAACAAGTACCATAATTATCAGCATTATTATTATTATTATGTGAAGCATAAAGATCTGGTGCAGAGTCCATATTTTAAAGACAAGCTCTGATTGGTTCTTTTTACAGGGGGTTATGGATTGAAAGTTTCTGTTGAGGATAGCACAATCATCATGCCATTTTAAATCTTGCTCTAATGAACAGGAGTGGGAAGAAGTAGTAAAAAATGAAGGAGCCACAATTAGTTACTGTTTCCTCTTTCTCTGGCTTCGGAAGATGGGATCAGGATAAAGAAAGATAATCTCTGCCATGAGGAGAGCCTCCACTATCACCAGACCTGAGAATGATCGTCTGCTCTGGGAAGGAAAGTATTCATCTGGCATAATGAATCAGTCCTTTGTCTGCTGACGGCAGAGGGATTATAGTCTCTGGTGATGTGCAGGTTATTATCTAGGAAGATTTGAGTCGGGTGTCTCCGACTCACCTATGATGAGGGCCAGGTTCAAATACATCGAGGGTGAGTGAGTGAATAAACTACTTCAGACTACTCTACAGGGGTTAATGAATCTCTGCTACTTGGCAAAGACCAGTTCACTCTGCGGGAATGTTAACATCATCGGTTCTACACTGGATCATTTTTACTGTCGTAGGATAGAGTGAGGGAAGCAAAATAACTTAGTTAAAATTGATTCGAGGTTCCCTGAATAAGGTTGGCATTGAGACCAATTTTAGCTATAGCCAGTGTGTGTGCATAATATATACATAAAACTAATAATAGTATCTGTTAAAAATTTTCTATGTGTCAGGCACTGTCCTAAGTGCTGGGGTAGATATAAGATAATCGGGTTGGACACAGTCCCTGTCCCACAGAAGGTTCACAGTCTCAATCCCCATTTTACAAATGGCATAACTGAGGCAGAGAGAAGTGAAATGACTTGACTAAGGTCACACAGCAGACAAGTGGCAGACCTGAGATAAGAAGCTAGGTCCTTCTGACTCCCAGACCTATACTCTCTCTACCCACTAGGCCATGCTGTTTTTCACTCTCTCTACATATATATATATATGTATACATGCACATATGTATTTGTTATATATATATGTGTGTGTATATATATATATTTCCTTTCCCACGGTGATTGCCAACTGGTTCAATAAGTTTTTGTTCTTCTATATTGGGAAAGTTGGAATAGGTGATACATTAATTTAGGAAACAGGGCTTTTTTACTGCCAGGGAATTAAACCATTAAGATCCCTTAGAGTCTTTTAGGAAATCAGAGGCAAGCCAACTTTTAATATAATACCACTATATATATATACATAACGCAGGCATTGGGAGAATTGGAATTAATGTGTAAGATCATTGAATTTCTTCCAAATATAGCATGAACTCTCTCTCGGTGTCTCTCTGTTTGCCCTTTGTATTTGAAGGAGAGAACCACTGACAGTGCAGTTTGCATGTGTGCATATGTGACTGAAAAGGTCAAAATGCAGGGTCCACAGTCCCAACCACACTGAACACACAAAAAGTTCATCCCTTGTGTTGTTGTGCTTCATGTTTGCAAATCCCTTGTGTTGTGTTTAATGTTTGCTAAAAAAAAAAAAAAAAGAAGTTACACTAAGACATAAACGCCCCCTCACAATATGAATGAGAAAGCATCAAAGTTAAATTCCTCCCTGAAATGAGGAGGGGAGAAGAGAAAGAGAGAGAGGATGAGAATGTATGAACAAGAAAGCATTTAGAGAGTTTCTGGGAGACTGAGCTGCCTCCAGAGGTTGTGAAGTCCAGGAGAATGTGTAGTTAGATGGAAATTGCAGCACTGGATAAAACAATCTGAATGAGTCCATATTTTAAAACACTTTCATCAAGTCCGACTTCAATACTTGATAATACTGGTGTTTAATGATGGGGAAGAGAACAGTCATATGAGAAGTGTGGGGAAGCAAATTGGAAGGTACAGGGGCAGTGGAGGTAGAAGGAATTGAAAAAAAGCCTCATAGGTAGAATCTGATTATGGGCTGGTGGTGAAGGCCATGGAGGGAATATGCAGGGACCAGAACCTACATGGTTGCTACTGGGGGTGAGTTAGGCATTCATTCAGTCGTATTTATTGAGCACTTACAGTGTGCAGAACACTGTTCTAAGCACGTGTGGAAGGGGGGAGAAACATATCGAATGTACTTTTTCCCCAAAGTGAAATTTTCCATCCTGTCATGGACTCCTGAATGGGCTCATAGAGTTCTATATGCACTGATGTTCCCCGTGGACCTCAGGCTCTTTTTTTTAATTCATGGTATTGGTTAAGCATCTATTATATGCCAGGCACTGTACTAAATGCTAGAATAGATACAAGATAATCAGGTTGGACACAGTCCCTGTCTCAGAGAAGGCTCATAGTCTTAACCACCATTGTACAGACGAGGCAGCTGAGGCCCAGAGAAGTAAAGTGACTTGCCCAAAGTCACACAGAAGATAAGTGGCAGATCCTGGATTAGAACCCAGGTCATTCTAACTCCCAGGCCCATGTTCTAACCACTAGCCCATGCTGGTTCTCGGCTTTACTGCTTGCACAAACGAATGAGAGGGATGGAAATGACCCCCAAGTTGACTTTCCTTAACCCTCAAGGTAGCATAGTCAAGAATGTTTTCTTCCTGAATCCAGTGGATAATCACAGTTGCCTAGACAGGAACTGGTTCCCACTGGGAACAGCAATCCATACAGCCTCCCATGTCATTGACCACAGATGTTGATTTGCCACTTGTCAGCTGTGTGACTTTGGGCAAGTCATTTAACTTCTCGGTGCCTCAGTTATCTCATCTGTAAAATGGGGATTAAGACTGTGAGCCCCACGTGGGACAACCTGATTCCCCTGTGTCCACCCCAGCGCTTAGAACAGTGCTCGGCACGTAGTAAGTGCTTAACAAATACCAGCATTATTATTAGTTTGAAGAAGGGCTGCTAACATTTTTTTTTTTTAATGTTATTTGTCAAACCCTTTGTGCCAGGCACTATACTAAGTGATGGGGATGGATACAAGGTTGGACACAGTCCATCTCCCACATGGGGTTCACATTCTTAAACCTCATTTTACAGATGAGGTAACTGGGGCACAGATAAGTGAAGCAGCTTGCCCAAGGTTACACAACAGATAAGTGGTGGATCCCGGGATTACAAACCCAGGTCCTTCTGACTACCTGGCCCATGCTCTACCCTCTCCATCACACATTTTGAGTTTTGACTCCTGAATGGGCACAGGAATGGCCTGAAACCCTCCAACAATCTCTTATTTCCCCTTATCTGTAACTGATTTTAACATCCATCTCCCTGTCTAAATTGTAGCTCCTTCCTGCCAGAGATCATTTCTACCTCCTGCATTGTGCTGTACAATCACAAGCACAATCACTTAGCACAGTGTTCTGCTTACAGTAAATTGATCAATTCAACACTGAGATTCCTTCCCTTTCCAACTTCATTACTTCTCACGCTGAAAATAACTCAAAAATCCTACAAAAGTTCCCAGGGGCAAATACTGACTTCTTATCTGTAACATTGTGATTAAATTAATAACTAACTATAAATATTGAAAACCTTTTCTTTTTCATTTTCAGCATGCTACTATTAAATAGGGTTGGCAGTGATTTGGTCACTGGCAGAATAATTCTCAGTAGGATTAAAGACACCCTGATGTTCTTGCTTTGTTCTCCTTCTGCACACCAATCTCCAAAGCTGACAGAACCCTTTAACGCTATGTTAAGCTCAATTAATAAAAAAAAATGTGATCTCAGTCTTTTCAAGTCTCCTCATTTGCTTTTAAGTCAGGTCGCTATTAGATATTCAAGTAGTTTCATCTTTTGGAAGTGACGTCGCTGCATTAGAAACATTTTCCTGAACCTGCACTTTTTGGAAAACAAACCATTTGTATTTCAAATCTGATTCAGGGGAACATTACACTGCATCACAGTCTCAAACAATCCTGTAGGGTGGTGCCTGTTTCATTTACTGCTGAGTGAAAATCAGTGTCAGAGCTGTAATTATCTTTTCCATTGGCATTTTTAATCAGGTGGGATGAATGTTAGGCTGAGGCCAGCAGGGGGTGCTTGAAATAGGGGAAAAAAAATCCAAATCCGAATCTAGGCAGAAGTAAAAAGATCTTCACTTTTCGAATTATGAATTGATCAAAAACATAAAACATTCTAAGGCCAGCCCTGTGTTGTACCTTTGATCCTTTTCTATCTCTCACGTTACTATTCTGCAGTGCTGATGGAGAGGCCTTAGAGGGTAAGGGCTGGGAAAACTGCCTTTCAAATATTTTAAATAGAAACGTTTGCCAATTAAAGCCACCTAACTCCTTCGACTAAGAAGCTAACACTGTTAACTAATGAAGAGGAACTGGAATTTGCACAGGGGAGTAAATTTGAAGCAAAGTGTCACCTTCTAGTAGGGGCTGCCTAAGTGAATAGCATCTCCATGAGAGAGAATGAAGAATATTTCAGTTCATTCAGGGCTGCAGTTAGAGAGAGCATGAAGCAACAGAACACACACGTTCTCAGGACTGATCTCCACAGCAAAGAAGTAGAGAATCTTTGACTGAAACCCCCAGATAATTGCTTCAATTCACCCCCTCATTTTATGGGGGAGGACCTGACCCAAGCCCTTTAGGCAGTTATAGTAGAGGACATCTAAATTTAGGCAGGAGAGACACAAAAGCAGTGGCGGTATTTAAGTGCTTACTATATGGTAAGCACTGGGGAAGAGACACAATTATCATATTGGGCACAGCTCCCGTCCCATATGAGGCTGACAGTCTAAATTCTAATCCCTGCTCTGCCAATTGCTTGCTGTGTGACCTTGGGCAAGTCATTTAACTTCTCTATACCTCAGTTTCCTCTGCTGTAAAATCAGCTGTAAAATCAGTCAGCCGGTCAATTGTATCAAGCACTTACAGCACTTAGCGCTGCACTAAGCACTAGAAGCAGTAGAAGCACTAGAAGCAGCGTGGCTCAGTGGAAAGAGCACGGGCTTTGGAGTCAGGGCTCATGAGTTCGAATCCCAGCTCTGCCACTTGTCGGCTGTGTGACTGTGGGCAAGTCACTTAACTTCTCTGTGCCTCAGTTCCCTCATCTGTAAAATGGGGATTAAGACTGTGACCCCCACGTGGGACAACCTGATTCTCCTATGTCTACCCCAGTGCTTAGAACAGTGCTCGGCACATAGTAAGCGCTTAACAAATACCAACATTATTATTATTATTATTACTAAGAGCTTGGGAGAGCATAACACCTGCTTCATTCATTCAATCATATTTATTGAGCGCTTACTGTGTGCCAAGCACTGTTCTAAGTGCTTGTAAAATACAGTTTGGCAATGGATAGAGACAATCCCTACCCAACAACAGGCTCACAGTCTATAAGGGGGAAACAGACAACAAAATATAACAAATGATCAATAGCATCAAAATAAATAGAATTATAGATATATACACAGACTTTGAGGCCCAAATCTTAAATGCTTAAATCAGTCTTTGACACAAAGTAAGCACTTAACAAATACCATTGAAAAATAGGAGAAAGAACAGATATTTAATGAGGAAATTAAGTCCCTGAGAAGTTAAATTACTTGCCCAAGGTCACACAGCATTCGAGTGAAGTTGCTGGGATTAGAACCCAATTCCACTGATTCTCAAGTCTATACTCTTTCCATCAGGCCACACTGCCGAGTGTCTCTCCCCACTCTTTGCTCACCTATGCGTACTAATCATTCATTCATCCAATCATATTTAAGCACTTGCAGTGTGCAAAGCATTGTACTAGAGAGTACACTATATTAGTTCTGTCAAGAGAAGCAGCAAGGCTTAGTGGAAAGAGCACGGGCCTGGGAGTCAGAGGTCATGGGTTCTAATCCTGGCTCTGCCACTTATCAGCTGTGTGATTTTGGGCAAGTCACTTCATTTCCCTGTGCCTCAGTTACATCATCTGTAAAATGGGGATTAACACTGTGAGCCCCATGTGGTACAACCTGATTTTCTTATATCTACCCCAGGACTTAGAACAGTGCTTGGCACATAGTAAGCATTTAACAAATACCATCATTATTGTTATTATTATTTTTACTAAGCACTTGGGAGAGTGCAATATAACAATAAATAGACACATTCTCTGTCCACAACAAGCTGAAAGTCTAGAGGTTTGGTGATGGTGCCTCACTCAAGGCATATCTCCTCCAAGAGGCCTTCCCTGCCTAAGCCCTCTTTTCCTCTTCTTCCACCCACTTCTGCATCTCCCAAAATTTATTCCCTTTAATCATCCCCCCTAACCTGACATCACTTAGATACAAATCTGTAATTTATTTATGTTAATGTCTGCCTCTCCCTCTAGACTCTAAAGCCATTGTGGACTATATTATAATCAGAAGCATCGTGGCTCAGTGGAAAGAGCACAGGCTTGGGAGTCAGAGGTCATGGGTTTGAATCCCGGCTTTACCACTTGTCAGCTGTGTGACTGTGGCAAGTCACTTAACTTCTCTGTGCCTCAGTTACCTCATCTGTAAAATGGGGCTTAAGATTGTGAGCCTCACGTGGGACAACCTGATTACCCTGTATCTACCCCAGCACTTAGAACAGTGCTCAGAACATAGTAAGTGCTTAATACCAACATTATTATTATTATTTTGTTGTCCCAAGTACCTAGTACAGTGTTCTGCACACAGTAATTGTGCAGTAAATACTGATTGATTGATGGTCTTGCTCCATTCTGACCTCCCCTTTGGAGTGTGATTCACCATGGTTTAATTTCAAGTGGAACACTCTCGGCAGCTGTTGGTCTTTTTCTGATCAACATTGAATACTGTGATCTCCCAGGAGTCTCGAGCAGGATATGCGTGAGGCTCCATGTTTCTCGACTGAACACATTCAAGGCAGGCAGTGTTACGACTTTTTATTTGATAGCTTAGGTCTTGAAGTGTTGAGGAAAAACTGCAGCTATTCAGCGATTTAAACCGTACTTCTGAGGCGAGGGTACAGCTTTTATGTTTAGACCAAAATTCTTCCCATCTGCCAGGAAAGTGGGGAAAAACACCCTCAAAGTTGAATGATTGCTCTCAATCCAAGTGTGACCTGCCATTAAGGAGTGAGAATATTATAGGTGGGGAAGACGGAGAAAAATGAAGACTCAGTAGAAGGAAAGAAACAGAAAAAAAAAGCATCACGGCCTATTAGAGCACAGAAAAGGAGTCAGAGAACCTGGTTTCTAATTCTGATTTGTCTCTTAGGTGCTGTATGACCTTGGGCAAGTCACTTAGCTTCTCTTTGTCTGAGGTTCCTCATCTTTAAACTGGGGATCTGCTACCTGTCCTCCCTCCTCTCTTAAACTGTGGTGGGATGGGAATTATGTCTGACCTGATTTTATTGTTTGTTCCCCAAGGTTTAGTACAGTGCTTGGCACATAGCAAGCACTTCAGAAATACCACAGCTACCACCTTGATTAATTGCCAAGAAAATAATGTTAACAGGTCTCAGACTTGATGGAAGAGAGGAGAAATTATTATTAAGTGCCATCGAGTTGTTTAATCCCCATATCACAGATGAGGAAACTAAGTCCCTGAGAAGTTAAATTACTTGCCCATGGTCACACACCCTACGAGTAATAGCGACTCCATGTATATAATTTCTCCAGAACATCCTGTCCTCTACCATAATCCGCAACCTTTTTAATGGTTCTTCTGTTATTGTTGTTATGGTCGCTATCAATCTGGCTGCCAGTATGCCTCTTTCATGTTTTCCCTGAATTCTTCTTAGTAATAGTGTTTTCTCCAGAGAATTAATCCTCCTGATTATGTGTCCAAAATATGCTAATCTACGATGAGTCATTTGACCTTCCAGAGACCACTTTGGTTTAATTGGTCATTCTGGTTTGTGTAACCATAGAATTTTCTCAGTAAAAATAAGGAAACGCTTTTCCACTGCTTCCTTCCATGCAGTGAAACTTGAGTCTCTGGTGTTGTCTTTGATCAACATTTTGATCATTTGATCAACTGCCTTTGACTCCCTCCCATGCTGCTGCTGCCCAGCACAAGTGAATCAACTATGTCTGATGCTTCCTCTTAGACCATTCCATTATGGGTAACCCTAGCAAGAGTATCTCTCAATGGCACAGCTCTAAGCTTCACTGGTGTACGGAAACTTTCCTACCATGGGAAGGCGTTGATTCATAGGAAAGAGAAAGTGGAAAAGAAGTGATCAGAGTATGCGATCCAGATTCAGTCTACATGTTAATAGAAAAATCTAATGATTTTGACACACATCAGTGTTACATTCTCCTCTTAGGGGCACATCTGGAGAATTCCCAGTACTCTACCAGTCTTGACTACAGGAGGGAGAGTGAGGCAGAGGCATATCCATTCCATTCTTAGATTGGGCAGTGGCTAGCGAGTGGAAAACAATCTGCTACAAGTCAATACTCACCTATGCTGGGCAGCAGTGGCATGGGAATCAAGGGCAAAGACTCTAATTTACTGAATGGAAGGAGGGAATGGTAAACCACTTGCATATTTTTAGCAAGAAAACTCTACGAAAACACCGCCAGAATGGTTGCAGATGAAGGCGGAGCGTTCTGGGAGAGATGTGTCCAGGGCATCGCATTGGCTGGGAGATGACTTGACACATAAGACAAGATAAGTGTTACCCCTCAGCCATTTAACAGTCCATCAAACCTCCACTGAGGTAAATAGGATATCTCTGAGGACAGGCAGGAAAGACAATTCAGAGAAGTGATTTTTTTTTTTTTTTGCCAACTTGAAATCTCCCCATCCCTAAGGACCAAGCCAGGAAGTCCAAGGTTGGGCAGGCCTGGAGGATTGATCAATCAATTGTTACAATTAATAATAATAACAACAATTATGTTATTTGTGAAATGCTTTCTATGCACCAGGAACTGTATTAAATGTCAAGGTGGGGGGAAGTACAAGCAAATCAGACTGGACACGGACCCTGTCCCACACCAGGCTCACTTTATCTTGAATTAAATGCTTAATCCCAATTTTACAGATGAGGGCATTGAGGCCCACAGAATAATAATAATGTTGGTATTTGTTAAGCGCTTACTAGGTGCCGAGCACTGTTCTCTGCACTGGGGGAGATACAGGGTAATCAGGTTGTCCCACGTGGGGCTCACACACTTTTAATCCCCATTGTACAGATGAGGGAACTGAGGCACAGAGAAGTTAAGTGACTTGCCCACAGTCACACAGCTGACAAGTGGCAGAGATGGGAGTCGAACACATGACCTCTGACTCTGAAGCCCAGGCTCTTTCCACTGAGCCACGCTGCTTCTCCTAAGAAGTGAAGTGACTTGCCCAAAGTCACACACCTGCCAAGTGGAGAAAGCTGGGATTAGAACCCATGACCTGCTGACTCCCAGGTTCACTCTCTATCCACTAATAATAATAGTAATAATGAATAATGATGGCATTTGTTAAGTGCTTACTATGTGCAAAGCACTGTTTTAAGCACTGGGGAGGATATGAGGTGATCAGGTTGTCCCAAGTGTAGCTCACAGTCTTAATCCCCATTTTACAGATGAGGTAACTGAGGCACAGAGAAGTTAAGTGACTTGCCAAAAGTCACATAGCTGATACGTGGTGGAGCCGGGATTAGAACCTATGATCTCTGACTTCCAAGTCCAGGCTCTTTCCACTGAGCCAAGCTTTTTCTCCCAGGCTGCTTTACAGAACGATTACTCTATATGGCTCACTCTACTGAGTGCTTGGAAAGGTAATAGTTATAATAATAATTATGGTATTTGTTAAGCACTTACTATGTGCAGAGCACTGTTCTCAGCACTGGGATAGATACAGGGTAATCAGATTGTCCCATGTGGGGCTCACAGTTTTTAACCCCCATTTTCACAGATGAGGTAACTGAGGCACAGAGAAGTTAAGTGACTTGTCCAGGGTCACACAGCAGACAAGTGGTGGAGCCGGAATTAGAACCCACGACCTTTGACTCCCAAGCCCGGGCTCTTTCCACTGAGCCCCATTGCTTCAGAGTTACTAGGCATGATCCCTCCCTCCAAGGAGCTTACAGTCCCCTTCAGTCCTGAGTTACTCTAAGGAATGTCATACCCCAGCTGATTTCCAGTTTCCCCGATATTTCCGAGAGCAGCTATGTTTCTGGGCCAACCCAGAGGCTTGGGTGCCCTCCACACTGAGCTGAAGGATCTGGTTGGATTTGAGATCCCCATAGCTATCCCAGTAAAGAATTTATCCCAGTAAACTTTGAGATCAGTCCTCAAACTAACCAGTCTTCAGACTGGGAGACTGTTGGGAGTAGACAGACCTCATTATTCTGGATTTAGAAGTCCTGGGCTGATCTAGAGTCACACTGATGCCAGAGATTGGTAGAGCAGGAAACTAAGACAGTGGCATTAGGCCCCTTGAGTGATTTTCCCTGTCGGACTACCAGAACACAACAAGATTTAGGATTCTGGAGTGACTTACGATGCTGCTCGCTGTACTGGGAAAGAGTTCAGAGTTCTCTCGTGTGGATTTGGTTAATCCTGCATGGTCCTGGGTCCATTCATTCATTCATCCATTCAATCATATTCACTGAGCACTTACTGTGGGCTGAGCACTGTACTAAGTGCTGGGGGTGCCAGACACTATTGGCTTGGGAATAGGGTGAGAGAAGCAGCAAGGCTTAGTGGATAGAGTCCCGATCTGGGAGTCATAAGGACCTGGGTTCTCATCCCTGCTCCACCGCTTGTCTGTTGTGTGACCTTGGGAAAGTCACTCCACTTCTCTGGGCTGCAGTTAGCTCATCTGTAAAATGGGGATTAAGAGTGTGAGTCCCATGTGGGACAGGGACTCTGTCCAACCTGAATACCTTGTATCTACCCCAACACTTAGAGCAATGCTTTGCACATAGTAATAGTATATAATAGTAGTTGTACACTGATAGAACTACCGTATATAATACTATATATCTATATCATGCATATATGTACTAGATATACATAGAAAATGTTCTATATAATATACAATATTATACAATATAATTATAATATACAATGCACATGACCTATATGCTATACCTGAAAAACATGTACAGCATAAGTGTTCTCATTCCATGTTATCGTATATTTTGGCCTCTTCAATGTTACAGTTACTTTAGTGAGCCTCAAAGTATGCCACAGTTTGATATATTTCCTAGAAGTCCAACCCCATAAATCCTTGCCTTTTGTTCTGAACTCTCTGTATGCCCCACACTTAAAAAAAATTAGCCTCTATCCACAAAGATGCAATCTTATAGAAAAATTCACCATGTGCATTACTTAAACTAAATTATATTCAGTCTTTCCATGAAGGACAGTGATGTAAAATGCTAGCAGCCAATCCCGTTATTGGTTAAAACCTGAGATATCATTAAGGCTAAGGCAATTGAGAATATGGTAATTCCTTTGAAATTAATTGCCTAATGTCCTGGCCACGTACTTCATTGAGAAAATTGAATCCATCAGGTGTGACCTCCCTAAAGTATCCACTGCTCCTCTCCAGTCCCTCCCTCCTCCTGCTCATTCTTCACTCTCCCATCTTTCTCAGCAGTATCTCAAGCAAGGAGCTTCTGCCTCCTCTCAAAATCCACCTTTTTCACCTGTGCCTCTGACCCCATCCTTTCGCACCTTATCAAAGTACTTGCCCCCTCTCTTCCTCCCTCCCTGACCTCCATATTCAACTATTCACCCTTCAATGGCTTTTTCCCCCCTGCTTTCAAATATGCTTATGTTTCCCTTATCCTAAAAAGAAACCCTCCTTTGACCTCGCAGCACCCTCCACTTGTCACCCCATCTCCCTCCTACCACCTCTCTCCAAACTCCTTGAGTGAGTCGTCTACACCTAATATTTTGACTTCCTCTCCATTTCTCTCCTTGACCCCCTTCAGTCTGGCTTCCATCCCCTTCGGTTCACAGACACCACCCTCTCAAAGGTCACAAATGAACCCCTTCTTGCTGAAACCAATGGGGCTCTGCTCCATTCTAATCCTCCTTGACCTCTCAGCTGACTTTGACACTGATGATCACTCCCTTCTTCTGGAAACTATCCAATCTTGGCTTCACTGACACCATCCTCTCCTGGTTCTCCTCTTGTCTCTCTGGCCACTCTTTCTCAGTCTCTTTCTCAGAGTCCTCCTCTGTTTCCCACCCCTGAATGTGGGAATCCCTCAAGGCTCAGTTCTGGGTTTTTCTATTCTCCATCTACACCCTCTCCCTAGGAGAACTCATTTACTCCCATGGCTTCAACTACCTTCTATATGAAGAGGATTTCCAAATCTACATCTTCAGGTTGATCTCTCTCCATCTTTGCAGTCTTGCATATGCTTATTGCCTTCAGGACATCTCTACATAGCTGTCTCACTGACATCTTAAACTTAACCTATCCAAAGAAGAAGTCATTATCTTCCCACCCAAATCTTCTCCTCTGACTTTCCCATCACTAGATAGCACCACCAATCTCCTCTACCGATCTCTCTCTCTTTCACCAAATCCAGTCAGTTCAAATTTCACAACAGCACTAAAGTTTGCCCCTTCCTCTCCATCCAACTGCTAAATTGTTAATTTAAGGATTTATCCTTATCACACAATGATTACTGCATCCTTGCTGACCTCCCTGTCTCCCTTCCCTCCCCACTTCAACCCATACTTCACTTCGCTGTATGGAAAATTTTTCAACAAAAACCTTAAATCCATGTTTCCCCACTCCTCAAGAACCTCCCTGGTTGCTGATCCACCTCCACATCAAACAGAAACTCCTTACCAAAGGTTAAAATCACTCAATCTCACTGCCCCCTCTTAATTTACCTCACTGTTTCCTACTGTAACCTAGCCTACACACTTTGCTCCTCTAATGCCAACCTACTTATTGTACATCCATCTCATCTATCTCCCCACTGATTTCTCACTCACAATCTGCCTCTGGTCTGGAATTTCCTCCCTCTTCATATTAGAGAGTCAGTCACTCTTCGCACAGTCAGAACCTTACTGAAGGCACATCTCCTATAAGAAACCTTCCATGACTAAGCCCTTGTTTCCTCTTCTCCCACTTTCTTCTGCATCACCTATGCACTTGGATTTGCATCCTTTATTCACTTCTCCCTCAGCCCCACAGTGCTGCTGCTGGAGAAGCACCATATCTTAATGGAAAGAGCACAGGCTTGTGAGAGGTTGTGGGTTCTAATCCTGACTTTGCCACAGGTCAGCATCTGTGTCACCTTGGGAAAGCCATTTCTCTCCTCGGTACCTCAGTTACCTCATCTTCATTGGAGAAGCAGCGTGGCTCAGTGGAAAGAGCACGGGCTTTGGAGTCAGGGCTCATGAGTTCGAATCCCAGCTCTGCCACTTGTCGGCTGTGTGACTGTGGGCAAGTCACTTAACTTCTCTGTGCCTCAGTTCCCTCATCTGTAAAATGGGGATTAAGACTGTGAGCCCCACGTGGGACAACCCGATTCCCCTGTGTCTACCCCAGTGCTTAGAACAGTGCTCGGCACATAGTAAGCGCTTAATAAATACCAACATCATCTGTAAAATAGGGATTAAGACTGTGAGCCCCCAAGAAGGATGACCTGATTACCTCGTATCTACCCCAGCATTTAGAACAGTGCTTGATACATAGTAAGTGCTTAACAAATACCATCCTATTTTTCCTATACATATTCATATTTATTCATTTATAGCAATGTCTACCTCCCCCTCTAGACTGTAATCACATCGTGGGCAGGGAATGTGCCTGTCAATACTGTTAGATTGTACGCACCCAAGTGCTTAGTTCAGTGCTCTGCACACAGTAAGTGCTCAATGAATACACTGATTGAAATCACTATTTAGTTTAAGAAGAAATGAAATAAAACAAACATAAACTGGATTTACAAATACCCAGTATCCCTTAATAAGCTTTTTTCCCCAGGTAGAAAGAAGTCTTCATTTTTCCGTAATAATAATAATGTTGTCTACTAAACTCCTACTATGTGCCAGGCAGTGTACTAAGTACTGGAGTGGATACAAGCAAATCAAGTTTAATACAGTCCCTGTCCCACATGGAACTCACAGTCTCAATTCATGTTTTACAGATGAGGTAACTAAGGCACAGAGAAATGAAGTAACTTGTCCAAGGTCTCACAACAGACAAGTGGCAGAACTGGGATTAAAACCCATAACCTTTTGAGTCCCAGGCCCAGGCTCTATCCACTATGCCATGCTACTTCTCAGTTGCATTTGGAAGAATCCATTTTTTGTGTTTCCCAACCTCTTCCAAATGATTTCTCTGTATTCTAATAAGATTAAAGAGATATATGTGAAATGGAAAAGACTTCCTTCCCATCTTAGCCCCTCATTTGCATGAGCTGATTTCCATGAGCATATGGTACTATGGATAATACAGGGTTACACTGCAGCTGGCTTAAAATATACCAGAGCCTGCAAAATTCCTCTGGGTTAATGTCATCTGCTAGGGGAAGTGCCCTCATTTGTGCTGACTTTTAAAGACCTACCTGGAGGCATACACCTGCAGATACCTGCCTGGTTGAATTAGAGTGTAATTGAGAGGAGATTCTGAGTCTATTTGCCACACAGAGGGTCTAAAATGACATTTTTCCCTATGCTTTCCAAATTAGAAGTAAGAGAAGTCAAGAAATAATATTAGATTATGATGTAGGTATATCACCTCCACTCCTAACATTGAAGCTGAACCACACAAAGCAGAGTTGTCAGTGGTCACGTTAAATGAAAGCACCTTTCAAAGAACACAGTCCACTCCTCTGCATTAAGAGAGGGACTTGAACCCAAAGAGCTTCAACACACCTTTTAGATGTTCTCACTACTCTCTGGACACCAGATCTGGTGTACATATTGCAGAAAGAACAAGATAGATGTTTTATGATGACCCAGAAAGTGATAGTGTGGGCTTGAAAATAAAGTGAACTAAGTAAACTGAGAGTTCCTTTCTGACAACTGTGGAGGAGGAAACTAACAGAACAAAACAGAAACTCCAGGTCAATATCATTGTTATAATTGATAATAACCATTGTAGTGCTTGTCAAGCACTCACTATGTACTAAGGAAGCCATAATTGCTGGGCTCTATACAAGGAAATAAGATCAATCGATCATATTTATTAATATACTGTGTGCACAGCACTGTGCTAAGTGCCTGGGAGAGTACAATATAACAGAGTTGGTAGACAAGTTCGCTATCCAAAACGAGCTTAGAGTCCAGAGGCAGACCAACGAAACCAACTGAAGTCAGAAATTGATGACAGGCTTAAAATCTTTTATGCACTGATGACTTTATGTAACCACCTGTTGGCTATGATCAGTTGAAGACCTCTTTGACCTAAGGTGGCCTCTCTACCTACTTAGAAGAATTTGTTATGCAAATGAGTGAAAAATCTCCCACGTAGAGAGATTTTTTTTTCCACCTCTGGTCCTTGGCTTCCAACAGCAAAGCCAGGTGTAGACTATTTATTTTCAAGAACTAGGCTTTCACTTTAAGGTTCAAGGCAGGGAAATGAAGAGAGAGGGGGAAGCAGTGAGCCCAAGTGGATAGAACACAGGCCTGGGAGTCAGAAGACCTGGATTCTTGTCTTGTCTGCTATGTGACCTTGGACAATTCACTTCACTTCTCTGCACCTCACTTACCTCATCTGTTAAATGGGGACTAAGACTGTGAGCCTCATGTGGGACTGTGTCTAACCTGATTAGCTTCTATTTACCCCAGCACTTAGAACAATGTTTGACCTATAGTAAGCTCTTAACAAATATCATCATCCAGTTTGATACCAACTTACAGAGATGGTGCAGAAAAGTCTTATGCATTTCATCTGGGAAGAATGCAGTAACCAGAGTGAGGTGTTGGTCAAAAGGTGGGGCAGATTATGGGAGCATTTATTTGGGGAACTGGAAGTAAATAAATCAAAAGCATTCCTAGACTACCTGTGTCATGTCATGAACACTGCAGGAGATGACTGGACATGTTACATGAGCCAATCAATCAATGCTTTTTATTGGGTGCTTGCTGCATGTAGAATCAATCAATCAATGATATTTCGAGTGCTTACTGTGTGCAGAGCACTGCACTAAACACTTGGGAGAGTACCACGGAATCAGTGGACACCTTCCCTGCCCACAGTGAGATTACACTGCGGTATAGGTAGATTAATATAGAGAAAAGTTATGGGTATGTACTCAAGTGCCGTGGGGCTTTCCTATAGAGCAGAAAACCAAGCAGAGCACTGAACTGAATGCTTGAAAAAAGTACAACTAAGTTGGGGAATATGATCTCTTAAAATTTCAAGAGCTTACAATTTAGTGGAAGAAACAGATGCCGAAATAATTTAGAGACAGGAGGAAGAAGAAAAATAAGGTATGTTTAAGAGTGAGTTTACTACAGAGGAAAAGTAACCAGTTCTTGTATTCAAGAAGCACACAATCTAATGGAGAAAAAATGAGAATTGTAGCAGAGGAAAAATGAGCTCCCGAAAAAGACAAATCAGTGTTTTTTATTAAGTGGTTGCTGTGTGCAGAACTCGGTACTTAGAGATCAAGAGTGGACAGGAGTGGATATGGGTAGTATTTAATAATAATGATTAATAATTATGGTACTTGTTAAGCACTTACTATGTGCCAATCACTGTTCTAAGCGCTGGGGTCGATACGAGTTAATCAGGTTGGACACAGTCCCTGTCCCACAAGGGGCTCACAGTCTTAATCCCCATTTTGCAGGTGAGGGAACTGAGTCCCAGAGAAGTGAAGTGACTTCCCCAGGGTCACCCAGAAGACAAGCAGTGGAGCTGGAACTAGAACCCAGTTCCTCTGACTTCCAGGCCTGTGCTCTATCCACTACGCCATGCTGCTTCTCACATTCTCTGCTTTCTGGGAGTGAGGGTCATTAGGGGCAGGGTTGAACCATTGTTTTTTGGATCTCTCAGAAGCTTTTAGTGGATGGGTGAGAAGAGCAGGGATCATTCATGCCTTTTCTCTGATGATAATTCAGGACGATATAGCTCACTGATGGATGTGGAAAGCACATGGTTTTTAAGCCTTTAGCTAATGGTAATGTTTTATGGCAAGGACAGTCATTTATTTTTTGATGTATTAATAATGGTTTCCAGAATCTAAATGGCAAAATCCCAGACACTTGAAAATTAATCAATAATAATTGTTGTTTTAGTATTTTTGAAGTGCTTACTATGTGTCAAGCACTGTTCTAAGAACTGGAAGAGATACAAGTCCCATCAGTCTGGACATAGTCTCTGTCCCCCATGGGTTACACAGTCTAAGTAGGAGGTGTTAATAATGCTGGTATTTGTTAAGCGCTTACTATGTGCTGAGTACTGTTCTAAGTGCTGGGGTAGACACAGGGGAATCAGGTCGTCCCACGTGGGGCTCCCAGTCTCAATCCCCATTTTACAGATGAGGTAGCTGAGGCACCGAGAAGTGAAGTGACTTGCCCAAAGTCACACAGCTGACAAGTGGCCGAGCCGGGATTCGAACCCATGACCTCTGACTCCAAAGCCCGGGCTCTTTCCACTGAGCCACGCCGCTTCTCAATCCCCCATTTTACAGCTGAAGATCCTGGGGTCCAGAGAAGTTAAGTGGATTGCCCAGGGTCACACAGCAGTGACAGAGCCAGGATTGGCACCTAACTCCTTTGACTCCACTGAGACATGCTGCATCTCACTTGTATTAAGGTCTGAAGTAGCAGGGCAATTTGGGTGAGAACCGCAGGGAAGCAAACAACTGCTCAGCAAACTATTCTAGAAGGTCCTTCAGTCAAAGCAGTGAGCAAAAGTTGTTGATCATTAGAAATTCCTCCAGGAATTATTATTGTAGATGATAAAACTCACCTTTTCACCTATGGAATTTAGATTACTATCACTACTCCCAGTGGAAATCCCATCAATTAAAACCGACTTGCTTTATTTTCCCATCCTTCTTTGCTAATCCTGGGAACCAAAACCTCATAAAAGAGCAATGTTCCCATTTATCCTGCTACCTAAGTGAGTGGCCAAAAAGAAGAAATTGAAATTGTTAAAATAATTTCATGAACAGAACATTTTGACCAGTTTGTTTAATTATAATGACCTGATATCATGAAATTTTATATAAAATGCATGTCTTATTTTTCTCTTGTTTGACAGAAATCTGATTAAAGGATTTGAAAAATCCATTGCTTGGTTGTCTGGCTATTTTTCATTCCCTGGAAATGAGAACTAGATTCTGCATTGGCCTATGAATTACTAGTGTGCAATTTAAGATTTATGGAACTGGGTAGGATTCAATTAGATTCTGGAAAAGGGGTGTGTATGAATAAAGTATGCATCCAAATTAATCTTGATCAGGTTTTTCATTGGAAAGATTTTAATTATTTTAGTTTTCCATCTTTGCATCATTCACATATCTGTTATTTGTTCTGCCATTAAGAAGAAAATAAAGCAGATCCAGACCTAATGGATTATAGTGCAGGAGCAAAGAGATAAAATCTCTTAATAATGTACTGTTATCCCAAAGAAAATTAAAATCTCAGAAACTTTGATTTAACTTGTAAGAGATCACATTTGTGGGATTTCTGCATTGTTATCGAGAATTGCAATCACAGTATGCAAATAAATCATCTTTCGCCTCCTCATCCCTCCTTCCTTTGATTTCCTATTTATCTCTCCGACTCGGAGTGCAGCCATGAAGACCTCTGATTTTCTTATTTAAATAATGTTGCAATCAATCAAATCAATCAGTCAATGGCATTGACTGTTCTTAGCTGCAACTAAGAACATTTCAGCTTTTTTGGCATTTCTGAGCTTCTATCTTCTACGTTTGTTTCTATCTAAGGCACAGAGTGGCAGCCGTGATAGTTTATTGACTGTTTTTGAACCTTCAATCCAGTAATCAATCAATCATTGGTATGTATAGAGCAGTATTCATTCAATCGTATTTATTGGGCGCTTACTGTGTGCAGAGAGCTGTACTAAGCGCTTGGAAGGTTCAATAGAGCAACAGAGAGAATTCCAGCCCACAACAGGCTATGTGCAGAGCACTGTACTAAATGCTTGGAAAGGACAATACAACGGAGATAGCAAACCGGATTTCTGTCCACAATGAGCTTGGAGTCTAGAGGTGGGAGGCAGCAGCTATTCAAGTCCAAGCGCTAAGAAGCAAGCAGTTAAGTACACCCAGAGGTTCATTCATTCATTCATTCAATAGTATTTATTGAGCACTATGTGCAGAGCACTGTACTAAGCGCTTGGAATGAACAAGTCGGCAACAGATAGAGACAGTCCCTGCCGTTTGATGGGCTTACAGTCTAATCGGGGGAGACAGACAGACAAGGAGGTTCATAGAAAGAGAAGCAGAGCCAGAGAAAGTGGCCACCAGCTTTCACGGTCATTTCTTAATGACCAAATCTAGTTTGCCTTTCGATTCAATTTCGGTTGAACAAATCAATGGGCATGTGCTGGGAGTGCAATTTTGCATCAGGGGCATTTGATTGGATTACGTATGTGCTTCGACGGCTCTATCAGATCCACTGAACTTTAGTAAAAGGGGTTGAATTACGTCCGGTTATAGGTTCTAATCCCGGCTCCGCCACTTGCCTGCTGTGTGACCTGGGGCAAGTAACTTTACTTCTCTGGGCCTCAGTTACCTCATCTGTAAAATGGGGATTGAAACTGAGCCCCATATGGGACAGGGACTTTGTCCAGCCCAATTCGCTTGTGTCCACCCCAGTGTTTAATACAGTGCCTGGCACATAGTAAGCACTGAACAAATACGATTATTATTATTATTTTTATTTTTACTATCATTATTATTATGTGTGCCAGTCATATGATGCAATCTGATGCTGACCTGACACCCATCCACCCCTGGATCTGGTCATAAGACACAATCCATACATGTCTCAGGTCCCTGGAAGAGGAGGCCATGTACCAGAGACCACATCTCCTGAGCGGGTCCCATGGGGTCACCTGAGGGAGCACTCTGGGAGGTCTTGGCCTCCTGCCCTCGTCGGAGACCTGGCACTTATTTTCTAGAGCAGGGATGAGAGTAGAAATTGATTTATGCCAGAATTGGGGGTTGGGGGCTATGGGATTAGAAGAAACGTGGTCTAGTGGATAGAGCCTGGCCTCGAAGTCAGAAGGACCTAGGTTCAAATTGCAGTTTTGCCACTTGTCTGCTGTGTGACCTTGGGCAACTCACTTAACTTCTCTATACCTCAGCTCCCTCATCTGTAAAATATGGATTAAGGTTGTGAGCCCCAAATGGGACAGGGAGAGTGTCCAACCAGATCAGCATGTTTCGATCCCAGTGCTTAGTACAGTGCCTGGCAAATAATAACTGCTTAAGAAATCCCAGTGAAAGGATCCAGCACAATAGTGACCAGGTTGACTGGAGGTCCCTGTCCTGCTGGGGTACAGGGTACGGTACCAGAGTACAGGGGCCCATCGTCAGCCCAAAACAGTTCCAGTTCCAGAGTCCCACTGGCTCACTGCATGCTGGATAACACTACTAGAAGCCAACACTGTGGAAAGCCTGGATGGTTCCATCATCCTTCCTTCAATACTCTCCTACTACAACCCAGCCCATGCCCTTGGCTCCTCCAATGCCAACCTTCTCACTGTACCTCCATCTGGCCTATCTTGCCACTGACCTCTTGCCCACATCCTGCCTCTGGCCTGAAACACCTTGCCCCATCTTGCCTCTGACCAAGAAAGCCCTTCCTCCTCATATCCGACAATTACCTTCCTCCCATTCAAAGCTTTATTGAAGGCACATCTCCTCCAAGAGGCTTTCCCTGGCTAAGCATTCCTTTCTTCTCCCACTCCCTTCTGCATCACCCTGACTTGCTCCCTTTATTCATTCCCCTCACAGCTCCATAGCGCTTATGTCTTATCTTGTCTTATGCTGTCGAGTCATATAGCGACACCATGGACACATCTCTCCCAGAATGCTCCACCTCCATGGGCAATCGTTCTGGTCATGGATCCATACTGTTTTCTTGGTAAAAATACAGAAGTGGTTTACCTTGGCCTCCTTCCACGCAGTAAACTTGAGTCCCCACTCTCGACTCTCTCCCATATTGCTGCTGCCCAGGACAGGTGATATTTCACTGGTATCCGAGAACCTTGCATTCACTAGCCATTGGCCAAGCTAGGAATGGAATGGACAGGCCACTGCTTGATTCTCCCTCCCATATTCGAGACTGGTAGAGTAGTGGAAACTCTCCAGGTGTGAGACGTCTGTAATTTATTTATTTATTTATATTTATGTCTGTCTTCCCCTCTAGGTTGTGGGCAAGGAATGTGACTGTTTATCATTAATTGTACTCTCCCAAGCACTTAGTACAGTGCTCTGTACACAGTAAGTGCTCAATAAATGTGATTGAATGAATTGAATGAATCCCACACCTGACCCTGAATTACTGGAAAGAAGATGGTCAGTCATCGGTTCCTCAGGACTTCCCTTTCCTTGCAAACATGTTTTGGTGAGGTCACTCTGTCAAAACTACTGTTTCAGGAAAATGTGGGGAAACTCCGTCATCGGTCCAGTCCTTCATTAGCATTCCAAGGGGAACCAACTACAAATATTCAAAATTCATTTTTCTCTGAAAGCTGATTTGTAGCAGTGCAAATTGGTTCCCTGATGCGTCAAAGAAACGTCAGGGAAACAAGTGAAATCCAATAGCTCAAGCTTTATAAAGCCAAAACTTAAAGAGGAGCTAGTTTTATAAGATTTTCATCTCACACAACTTTCTTGAATTTCACCTAGGGTGATCATAGCATTTGAAATAGTGCATTGCTTGTAACTATTTTCTACTAATACATTATTTTCTAGCAAAACAATTGTTGACACAACATGATTTTTAGATGATATGGGGTTTGCAGGATCTCAACTACCATGTTGTAGAAGAAATGGCAATAAAAGAAAAAGTTACTAGGAATCCAAAGTGCCACTTATCAGATCCACAGGGTCTGGAAACCCTGGCTTGACCACTTACCTGCTGTGAGACTTTGGGCAAGTCACTTAATAATAATAGGGATGGTATTTGTTAAGTTCTTAGCATGTGTCAAACACTGTTCTAAGCACTGGGCTAGATACAAGGTAAACAAATTGCCCCAGTCTGGCTCACAGTCTCAATCCTTATTTTACAAATGAGGTAACTGAGGCTGTGAGCCCCACTTGGGATCTGATAATCTTCCATCTAGACTGGAAGCTCACTGTGGGCAGGGCAAGTGTCCACCAACTCTGTTTTATTGTATCCTCCCAATACTAATGGTGTTACTAGTACAGTGCTCTGCAAGCAGTAAGCGATCAATAAATGTCATTGATTGATCAGTTATCAGTCATTAGTTTTTAATTGAGTGCCTTCTGGTGGCAAAGCGCTCTACTGGCCAACACAACAGATGTCATTCTTTCTCAAGGAAAATCATCAATCTGCATCCTCCTAGAATGGAAGAAGAGCTGTTCTCCTGAACATAAGACAGGAATACGGCTACCTGAAGGAGGGGACATCCGTAATACTCACCTCATCCCCAGTCCCACAACCCTTATATTCAAATCCTCGTACTCTGCCATTTCCCCAAATGTCTCCTTCTCAAGATTGTGAGCTCTTTGCATTTTTTGTTTTGTTTGGGGATTTTTATTGGTAGTTTGTAAGGGCTTATCGTGTGCTAGGCACTGTACTAAGTGCAGGAGAATCAGCATAGCTTAGTGGACAGGGCATGAGTCTTGGAGTCAGAAGGTACGGTGTTCTAATCCCGGCTCTGCCACTTGTCTGTATGGCTTTGTGCAAGGCATTTCAATTCTCTGGGCTGCTTTTACCTCACCTGTAAAGTGGAGATTAAGACAGTGAGACCCATGTGGGACAAGGACTGATTTGCTAGTATCCCTGCCAGTGCTCACTGCTGGCATATAGTAAGTGCTTAACAAATACCACAGTTATTATTATTATTACAAAATAATTGGGTTGGAGACTGTCCATGTCCCACATAGATCTCACAGTATTAATTCCTTTTTTAGTAATAATAATAATAATAATGATAATAATAATAATGGCATTTGCTAAGCACTTACTATATGTTAAGCACTGTTCTAAGTGCTGGGGTAGATACAAGGTAACCAGGTTGGCCCACGAGGAGCACACAGTCATAATGTCCATTTTACAGATAAGGTAACTGAGGCACAGAGAAGTTAAGTGGGTTGCCAAAAGTCACACAGCTGACAAGTGGCAGAGTGGGGATTAGAACACATGACCTCTGACCCCCAAGCCTTTGCTCTTTTCACTAAGTCATGCGGCTTCTCTACATTTTACATTTGAGGTAACTGAGGCATAGAGAAGTTAAGTGATTTGCCCAAGGTCACACAACAGAAAAGTGGTGTAAGCAGGATCAGAATACAATCCTCTGACTCCCAGGCCTTTGCTTTTTCCATTAGACTAGGGATCATGTCTACCAACTGTACTGTATTGTACCCTTCCAAGTGCTTATTGTGAAACTCTGCTTACATCAAGTAAATACTTGTGTTCGACTGGCAGCTGAAATACTGTATTCTCATTTCAAAGTTGAGAGCACAAGGAGAAATGGCATCTAACTCTGTTGGGTTGTATCTTTTCCTCTCCACAGAGGACTCAATGACCTTCTCATCCCAAACTCAAACGAGACTCGATCTTTTCGGTTGGGGCTGAAAATAACCACAATGGCAGCTCTGTGGCCTGTTACCTCTTGAGGACTGCCCCTCCTCTATCCTTGCACTGCTAAATCCCTGTGCCCATTTTCTCCCCCCACTAAAAAAGGAGACCTTTCTTTAAAGGTGTTTGGTAAGTTCTTGTTAAGTTCATTCAATCAGATTTATTGATCACTTTCTGTGTGCAGGGCACTGTACTAAGTGCTTGGGAAAGTACTATAAAACAGTAAACAGACACACTCCCTGCCCACAATGAGCTTACAGTATAGAGTGGGGAAGATGAATATTAATACAAATATCAGAAATGTGCATAAGTGCCTGGGGCTTGGAAGGGGGATGAATAAAGGAAGCATGTCAGGGTGACGCAGAAGGGAGTGGGAAAAGAGGATAGGGCGTCTTGGTCCAAGAAGGCCTCTTGGAGGAGATCTGCCTTCAATAAGCTTTTGAAGAGAGAGGGTATTCCAGGCCAGAGCAAGGATGTGGGAAGGGGTCGGCGATGAGACAGGTGAGATGGAAGCATCGTGAAAATGTTAGCATTAGAGGAGCGAAGTGTACGGGCTGGGTTGTGATAGGAGAGTAGCAAGGTGAGGTAGGAGGGGGCAAGGTGATTGACTGCTTTAACATCAATGGTGAGGAGTTTTTGTTTGTTGTGTCAAACACAGTTTTTAGTACTGGGGGAGGTACAGGTTAATTATGTCAAACACAGTCCCTGTCCTGCCGTGGGGTTCACAGTCTAAGTAGGAAAATATTTAATTCCCATTTTACGGTTGAGGGGACTAAGGCACAGATATGTTAAGTGACTTACCCGTGGTCACACAAGAAGCAATTGGCAGTCTAGATTAGAACCCAGGTCCTCTGACTCACAGGCCCGGGCTCTTTCCACTAGATGACATTGCTTAGAAGTCTGTGTGACAATTCAAAGCCAGAAGACTCCCAAGGCTGGGATAAGTTGCTACAGAGGGTGTCACCATGAAACTGTGCCTTGTGGAGGGTTCCCCTGCCCACAGATGTTGTCCAGGAAAACTCTTGCCTTTGCATTCCTTACATCACTTTAATCATTAGTAATTACGGCATTTGTTAAGAGCTTCTATGTGGGAAACACTGTACTAAATGCTGGGGTACTTCCTCTGTCACCAGCCTTCCTCAAGTCTAGGGACACTTCGAGGCCTCATTTTAGCAGTGGGGTCCAGGCTGAGGGGATTGGAAACCCAAATACGCAATCTGTTATCTCTGACAGATCTGTGGATGATAGGATGCTTGAGATCAATGGCAAATGGATGAATGGCAATGGCAAATTAATCAATCAATTGTGGTATTTAAGAATTTATTATGTTCCAGGCACTGTACTAAGCACTGGGGTGGATACGAGCAAATCAGGTTAGACCCAATCCCTGCCCTATGGGGCTCACAGTCAACTCCCATTTTATAGATGAGGTAAACTGAGACACAGGAAGTTAAGTGATTTCCCTAGGGTCACACAACAGACAAGTCACAGAGCCGGGATTACTGCCCATGACCTTCTGACTCCCAGGCCTGTTCTCTATCAACTATGCCACTCTGCTTAATCAGAGAGTGGTAATAAAGGGGTGCTTAGTATGTGCAGAACACTGTGACTAAGTGCTTAGGAGAGTACAACAGAATTACCAGACTAGTTCCCTGCCCATAAAAGAGCTTACATTCTAGTAAAAGATTCATAATGTACATGACATGATCTCCACTGAAGTTTGGATGTCTTCACTAATGGGTCTGCCCTAGGGATGTTGGGGAAAAATACATAATTTTCTGCTGGAAAATATAATTTTTAAAAACCTGGACTGGGTGGATACCATGTTTACTATTGATAATTCCAAAAATACTGAGAGCTACAGGTATTTGTAAGACTTGAGCCTGGTAGTTGGCGAATTTAGAAGGGATGTTATTTTTCTTTCTTGCTGACAGCCTTCTTTGCAGTATTTTCATCCAGGCTATATTTGACACGGCCAATGGCAATGCGTATTTCCAGATTTTAAATTACATCTTATATGTTTCCCCTGGTTTGGGGAAGGAGTATAGAATATCTGCAGTTTAACCGCCATAATGCAAGTGAGATGGAATGACCACAAAGAAAGGCTGTGCATTAAAACATTAGATGCGGCATGGTGTGTCTAAGAAATGTTTACATAAAAAGGGCAATGAACTGGAAAAGAGAGAGCAGTGACTGTTCCAAACAACACTTTTGAGAGTTGTTGATTTTATGTTTCCAAAGGTGTCATAATGCTCGTTAAAAAAATGAAGAAAGAAGGGGTAAGAACACCAGATTGCACTTTAAATAGACTAGTTTAACCATTTTCGTCAATTTCGATCCCATCGACCTGGACCAGAGATTAGTTTTTATTCCAGTGGCATGTTTTTCGAAGGAAAAATATTTCCTCTTCATGGATATTTCCCAGAAGTCACCCAGCCTTACTTTCCCCAGCTATCAATTAAGAAGAAAAGGAAGCTGGAATAAAAATAAGTCTATCCGTTGGAAACCTAAATATATCCAAGAGATATGATAAATCTCACTGGCTTCCCAGTAATGTGAAGACACCTAGTTCTTAGCTTTTTCTTACACTGAAAAGAGTAAGTAAAACATTAAGTTCATTCAGTGTTCAAATTGAGATTAATTGCCTAAATGTTTTCAGATTAATATACTAAAATTCCAGGACATCACTAATTCTGTCTTCCTTTGGACATTTTTAAAATTGATCTCAATGATAAACCCCTGTTTTATTTGATTACTACATTTATTCTAGGAATAATAATGCACATATACACCTGTATTTATTTTTCTGTTCATGGCATAAAATTAACATTAAATCCTTTTAACATTAGTTACTAGGTAAGAGACACTGCGATACTGTAAGTCCCATGCCGGACAGGGACTGTGTCTGACCTGATATTGTATCTACCCCAGCTCTTCCTACAGTGTTTGGCATAAAATAAGCATTTAACAAATACCTCAGTTATTATTATCAGTTAGTTAATTGCATTTATTGAGGGCTTACAGTGTGGAGAACACTGTACTAAGCACTTGGGAGAGCTCTAGTGCCCTAGACTGTAAGCTGGTAGTGGGCAGGAAATGTGTCTGTTTATGGTTTTATTATACTCTCCCAATCACTTAGTACAGTGTTCTGAACACAATAACCACTCAGTAAATACGATTGACTGACTTACTGACTACAGTACACCCGAATTGGTACATATGTTCCCTACCCGGGACAGGTTTACAGTCTAGAGAGGGAGACAGACATTATCAATCAGTCATTCACTCAATCAATAGTATTTATTGAGCACTTACATTGTGCAGAGCACCAAACAAAGGGCTTGAGAAAGCATAATACAACAACACTAATTCCCTACCCACAAGCTTACATTCTCGATGGGGAGTCACACATTACTATAAATAAATGAATGAAAATATGGATATAAACATAAGTGTGGTGAGTTTGAGGATGGGGTGAAAACCCCAAGGGAAGGGGCAGCTACTTCCCCTAGTCCTCAGATGGCACCAGGTCCTCTCACACCTCACCCCCACCTTCCAGTCCCTCTCCTTCTTCATAATAATTAATAAAAGCTATGGGATTTGTTGAGCACTTTCTATGCGCAAGACACCGTACTAAGTGCTGGGTGACCACAACCCAATCAGGTTGGATACAGTCCCTGTTCCATATGGGGCTCACAGTCTTGATACCTATTTTACAGATAATAATAATGATAGTATTTGTTACGTGCTTACTATGTGCCAAGCACTGTTCTAAGCTCTGGATGAGGTAACCGAGGCACAGAGAAATGGTGACTTGTCCAAGGTCACACAGCAGACAAGTTGGGGAGCTGGGCTTAGAAACCATAACCTTCTGATTCCCAGGTCTATGCTCTACCCATTATGCCATGCCTTCTATTTCTTCCTGTTTTGGTGGTAAATAGATTTAAGTGCTGTAGGCCTGAGAGTGGGGTGAATAAAAGGTGTGAATTCAAGGGCAAGGGTAATACATTTTGGATTTGTGCTCTATTACTATAACCCACAGCACTTACTGCGCATATCTTTAAATTATATATTATAAATTATTTATTTATATTAACGTCTGCCTCCCCCTCTAGACTGTAAGCTTATTTGAGGCAGGGAACAAGTCTGCCAACCATGTTGGAAGAGAAGCATCATGGCCTAGTGGGAAGAGCATAGGCTTGGGAGTCAGAGGATGTGGATTCCAATTCTGACTCTGCCATTTGTCTGGTGTGTGACCCTGGACAAGTCACTTAACTTCTCTCTGCTTCACTTACTTCATCTGTAAAAGGGGGATTAAGACTCTGAGCCCCACATGGGACAGAGACTGTGTCCAACCTGATTATCTTGTATCTACCCAGCACTTAGAACAGCACTTGGCAAAGAGTAAGTGCTTAACAAATACTATTATTATTATATTCCCAAATGCTTAGTACAGTGCTCTGCACATAGTATGCACTCAAGAAATAGCAACGATGATGTTGGCGATAGGTTTTTTTTTATGTGTGTGTGCTCCCCTAAGTCAATTGTTCTACTTTTAAATGTAGTTTCTTTCACTGGTTCTATTATTTAATAAAATGAAAGAGTTGTCTTTTCACTTTTGAAGGATCCAAAGGATCCAATAAAGGATCTCTCTTTTGTTTGCCAACATGTCTGTAGACTGCAAGCTCATTATGGGCAGGGAACAGTTCTGTTAATTTTGCTGTACTGTACTCTCCCAAGCATCTATTACAGTAAGTGCTCTACTTACTTACTTACTTACTTACTTGTAGCATCTACTACAGCAAGTTATGCATAGTAAGTGCTCAACAAATACGATTGATGTGCATTGCTTTAAAAAAAGTTTAGGATGTTACTTTAGTGATGCAGACTAAAACAAAACAAAACAAAACAAAAAAATTAGAGTACCTAATAAAACATACAGAGGTAGTGCATTCTGCCATTTTCAAATGCATTGATCCTGGTTCTTGATATATCTAAGGCAATTTATCATCCTGAACATTTCAAGGATACTGATATCCAATCCAGCCTAAATCCTTTCCAAATTTTAAATTTAGAAAGTCATTTTGGAATTATCTGAGTGCAAAAGTAAAGCTTCTGCAATATTCTTAACTCAGGGAAAATGTTTTTTTTTTTTCAGATCAAACAGGGCTAAACAAATTTGTGATTAATTTTGCTCTGGAGTTTCTTGTGGATGAAGCCTGAACAAGATAATTTTTGCTTAGTAGGCAAATGTTTCAGAAAGATCAAAGTGTCCTAAAATGATCTCTTCCTAGTAGAAGTACCTTTGCAACCAACTCCATCTGTCAAACTTTATCATCATTTTAATTGAGAAAGGCAGGTTGAAACAACCATTCTGGCTTTTTATTTCTCTCTCACAATCTGCAAGAGATTTGGTGGACTGCTTTCAGTTTCTCTATGCTTCAGGAAACAAAGCTAATGTTTTAAAGTCCGTTGCTACCCTGGGATGAAGCAGATGAGAAGAGAGGAAAGATTAGATCACCACATTACTGCAGAGTTTACCCTCTGTTTACCCATGACCTCAATTGTCAATGTACATACTGAAGAGGATGTTAAAATGGAATGAAGAACAGAACTATGGAATGATCCAATCCTTTCATTTAAAGGAATTCTAGAACACATAATTACCCTGAAAGTGCTTTCTCAGATGTTGAGATTCTTCCCCTACAGATACAAATTGTTTCTGAAACTTAAAACAGATCCAATGCTTTATATTTAGAAAACAAATGGAGACTGTGCATACAAGACTGTCAGAAACCTTACTATCCCACCTTTACCTGCAGTAGCTTGAGGGGTTAGCTACTGACCACCTTGGCTATCATTTGCTTATTGGTGGGACAGTGAAATAATTGTGCGCTTTCTCTTAGGGAAAAATGAGTCTTGGGGGAGGAGGTTGTCAGCCTACCGTACTTCCTCAAGTTCCGGCTACTGTCTTCACCAAGCATTTTTTGAGCTGACCCACTGCTAATAGTCATGGTTTCCCAACCTGGGGCCCGCTTTCTATACGAAGACTGGAAGTGAGAATGACTTTATGCTGAAACTGATCGGGGCTTGGGTTGAGGAGCTGTGCCCTGATTCTGGGGGTGGAGTTGAAGAGGATGTTGACAGAATGCATTTTCATCTACGATGGTACCTAAAGTGGCCACGCAGTGAGGGAAATCAATAAGTGTGATCAATAAGAAGTCCCTAATGGATTGCACATTGAACAGATGGTTGAATTTACGCCTCTGACTCTTTGGTAGTTATAAAGGAGGGAGAGAGTGGGAGACCTGTTTCTTTGTTTTGATCCATTTTAATCTCTGCCTTATGTGACTAGGAGAAAACTGTATGTTATTCTTGGCCAGGTACACTTTCTTAGTCCCTGGCCCAAGTCAGAACAAACCACAGTAACAGATGTACTCATAAAAAAGGCCAAACTCCCTATTGGATCTTGATGCTTCTGCCTTATGGCTACCAATTGAAATTCAGCCTCAAAGGTGTCTCTCTCTTTTAGTTGATGTCAGAGTTATCTAAAATAAATACCCGTTCCCTCTCAAGTAGTAGATTTGATTCCAGCTCTGAAGCAGTTTACCGTAGTTCAATACAAAGGAGACATAAATTGTAGCATTTTAGACACTATTATTTCTTCTCATCAAAGTTCCAACTTTAACCACATTAGTAATGTTAGCAAATCTGAATGGTCTTGGGTACCTCATTTCTAAACTGTAAGGTCGTTGTGGGTAGGCAATGTGTCTGCTTATTGCTGTTTTGTATTCTTTCAAAGGTTTAATAGAGTGCTTTGCATAGAGTAAATACTCAGCGTGGCTTAGTGGAAACAGCACGGACTTGGGAGTCAGAGATCGTGGGTTCTAATCTCGTCTCCACCACTTGTCAGCTTTGTGACCTTGGGCAAGTCACTTCACTTCTCCGTGCCTGAGTTACCTCATGTGTAAAATGGGATGAAGACTGTGAGCATCACATGGGACAACCTGATTACCTTATATCTACCCCAGCGCTTAGAACAGTGCTTGGCACATAGTAAGTGCTTAACAAATAACGTTATTATTATTATTATTATTACTCAATAAATATGATTAAATGAATAAGGATTTGGGGGCAAAAATCATATACACTTAAACAATGCCAAATGGCATCTGCTTCCTCCATTTTTTTATGGCATTTGATAAGCACCTTCTAAGTGCTACAAACTGTTCTCAAGTGCTGGGGTAGATACAAGGTGATCCGGTTGGACACAGTGTCCATGTCCCACACTTTAGCTGAGAAGCAGTGTGGTGTATTGGATAGAGCACGGGTGTGGGAGTCAGTAGATCATGGGTTCTAATCCTGATTCCGCCACTTGTCTGCTGAGTGACCTTGGGCAAATCACTTCCTTTTTTGGTGCCTCAGTTCCCTCATCTGGAAAATGGAGATTAAGAGTATGAGCCCCATGTGGGACAGAGACTGTGTCCAACCTGATTTGCCTGTGTCTACCCCAGCACTTAGAACAGTGCCTGGCACATAAGAAGCATTTAACAAATACCATAATTCTTATTATGGGGCTCACAATCTTATTCCCAATTTTACAGCTGAGGGAACTGTGGCTTAGAAAATTTAAGTTACTGTCCCAAGGACACCCAGCAGACAAGTGGCAGAGCCTGGCCTAGACCCCAGATTCTTCTGAATCCCCAGCCCATGCTCTATCCACTAGCCCACACTGCTTCTCAATTAAAGTGTAAGGACAGGGTACATGTGTCTTGTTGCTGTTGAATTCTCCCAAAAGCTTAGTACAATCCTAGTATGCAGTAGGAACTCGACAAATGCAAATGATGATGATGCTGATAAGTTGTACAATAGGACTCTATATTCCATCTCAAATAATGGTGTAAAAGATACTTTGAGGAGTAGAGTGATGACTAAACTTTTTAGCACACAGTCAACTACTTGGCTAAGAATCCACTTCCAGATAGTTCAAAATAAGCACCATAATTTGCCTGGGAAACTCCAAGGAAAAAAAAAAAAAGTGTGCTGTCTTTTCAAGATGATTTTATAAATCCCAAGCTACTTGACAGGCTGAATAAATTCTGCACATATCCTACTCTCCTCCACATTGCTGGAGGAGATAGGCCATGTACAGCCCTTTAGAAATTCACTCATTCATTCACTCACTTGTATTTATTAAGCTCTTACTGTGTGTAAAACACTGTGCTATGCCTTGGGAGAGTACAATAAAACAATAAACAGACAGATTCCCTGCCCACAGTGAATTTACAGCCTAGAGGATACAGACATTAGTTAAAAATAAGTAAATAAATAAATAAATAAATAAATAAATAAATAAATAAATAAATAAATAAATAAATATATCCTCAGTGAGGTTCCCTTCAAGGTCATGGGTCTTTGGGTAGCTGTCCCAATACTGTGAGAGGCCCTTGTCTTTTTTTTTTGTAATTGTATTCTTTAATTTCTTACTATGTGCCAGGAAATGTTCTAAGCACTGGAAAAGATGCAAGCTAATAAGGTTGGACATAGTCCCTGCCCTACATGAGACTCACAGTCTTAATCCTCATTTTACAGATGAGAGAACTGAGGCACAGGGATGTGAAGTGACTTGCCCAAATTCACAGAGCAGACAGACAAGTGACGGAGCTGGCAACAGAACCCAGGTCCTTCTGTCTCCCACGCTGATGCTCTTTCTACCTGGCCACCCTGCTTCAATAAGCAGGTTCTCTGAACTGGCATTGTTCAATCAGAGCCTATCTGTCAGGATCTCGCCTCCAGGTGGGAGGTTTCCAGATCCTGAAAATCAAAACCGTTTGGGAAAATGTTTTGCTAGGGGCAGTGACTCAAATAAAGCTATTTAGGATGTAAAGTGCTTAGAACAGTACTTGGCACATAGTTAGTGCCTAACAAATACTATTATTATTACACCCAACAGGACTTAACATATTATACCTGCTAGGCACATCGTTTCTGATGGAATAGAAATTATGTTGTATGTTGTTATGTTACATACTCTATATGCTTATATTTTAATCGTGCTCTGGCCATAGCATTTTATCTCTATGCATTGCAACAAAATGCAACAAGATACTCAAACTGATGAGCGATGTTACCTTGGTGAGCAAACCGATTCAATGACAGTCTAAATCCACGAGGTGGCACTAAGAAATGGATCCCTGGACAACTGAGCATGCTCCTCTGTAAAACTACTTTTCCAGGCCCACACATTTCACAATACTGGTTCTGCCCAAGCTTTATCTAAATAAAGCTTCCCTTTCAATAGGAATACAGGGGGAAAAAAAAAAGAACCCTGGATTTGTTTATCGCTCGATGCTTTCCAAAAAGAGCTTAATAAACACCACAGATTGATGGATTGATTGATTCTTGTTTGTGGCTATATTTTCTTGAAATTTGAAATAGCTATGAAGGAGAAAAGTCGTATCAGCTAAAGAAAACTAGAATAGAAAGACAGAATCCTTCAAATGTGGCCTTTGTATTTTGCCCTTTATTCCCACCTAGTTGGTAAACAATGAGGAAAAAATGGCAAGGATAGGTTCTGAGCACCCCATAATGCCCTCCTGCCTCACATCTGCCAAACTAACTCTTCTCCACTTCAAAGCCCAATTGAGAGCTCACCTCCTCCAGGAGGCCTTCCCAGACTGAGCCCCCCCTTCTCTCTGCTCCTCCTCCCCTCCCCACCCTCTCCCACCCTCTGCTCTTCCCCCTTGCCTCAGCACTGTACATATTTGCATGTATTATTTACTGCCTTATATATTTTGTTAATTAGGTGTCTATCTCCATGATTCTATTTATGTTGATGATGTTTTCTTGTTTTGTTTTGTTTTCCTTTGCTGTCTGTCTCCCCTGTTTAGACTGTGAGCCTGTTACTGGGCAGGGATTGTCTCTATCTGTTGGTGAATTGTACATTCCAAGTGCTTAGTACAATGCTCTGCACATAGTAAGTGCTCAGTAAATACTATTGAATTAATAGATCCCAGAAATATATGATGATAATGACAATAATTGTAATGATATTAATAACATCAATTGTGGTATTTGTTACATACTTATTATGTGCCAAGGACTGTACTAAGCACTGCAGTAAATCATCCAGGGCAGACATGGCCCCAATCCCACATGGGGTTCACAGTCCACATAAGAGAGTACCAGTTTTGAATCCCCATGTTACAAATGAGGAAACTGAGGCACAGAAAATTTTAGTGACTTGTCCAAGCCACCCAGCAGGCGCTTGGGAAAGTCACACTGTTTGCTGCCATACCTCAGGAACTGTAAACTTCACATCTGATGTTAAGTACGATCACTACAGGGTTGGGGTGGGATGGGATGGGGGTGGAGATGGCATGGAAGGAGATCGGATGCCTCAACTATGTCAGCCCCGATCCATCTCCATCTCCACGGCCTGTGCTGGAGAAACTGGGCAACATGTCAGCAAATGGTGGGAGGTGAGGTGAGATGTGGGATGGCATAGGATGTCAGTGTGGTAACCAAGGCTGTAATTACTGGTATCACATTCAGTGACTGGGCACAGAGGAGGGCCCTGAGAGACCATCTCCTCCAAGACGCCTTCCTGATTAAACCCTCTTTTCCTTTAATTCAGCTCCCTTCTGCATCACCCTGACTTGCTTCCTTTATTCAACCCTCCTCCCACCTACCCCCAACACTTATGTACATGTAATAATTATAATAATAATAATTTTATCTGTTAAGCGCTTACTATGTGCCAAGCACTGGGATAGATACAAGATAGTCAGGTTATCCCACGTGGGGCTCACATTCTTAATCCCCATTTTAAAGAAGAGGTAACTGAGGCACAGAGAAGTTAATCGGTTTGCCCAAGGTCACACAACAGACAAGTGGCAGAGTCGGGATTAGAACCCACAACCTCTGACAACCAAGCCCATGCTCTTTCCACTATGCCACTCTGCTTCTCCCCCTTTAGGCTGTAAACTCACTGTGGGCAGGGAATGTGTCTACTATATTGTTGTGTTGTGCTCTAAGTGCTTAGTACAGTGCTGTGTACACAGAGAGTTCTCAATAAATACATTCAACTGACTGACTGACTAGAGAGCCCCTTAGTGGGAGATCAGGATGCTCTTGCCAGAGAGCCCGGACCAAGATCACGGGGCAAAGGAGAGAGATGGAGGCAGATGTGTTTCTTAGGGCAAAAAAGTGTGGATCTAGTCTGACCTTTGGAAGCACTGGACAGCAAAGAAGCAGCATGGCCTAGTGGATGGAGCATGGGCATGGGAGTCAAAAGGAACTGGATTCTAATCTCTACTCTGCCATGTGTCTGATGTGTGCTCTTGGGAAAGTCACTTCTCTTCTCTGGGCTTCAATTACCTCTTCTGTAAAATCGGGATGGACTGTGTCCAAGCTGATTAGCTTGTACCTACCTCAGAGTTTAATACAGTGCTTGGCACCTAATAGGCATTTAACAAGAACCTTAAAAAAATAATGGTCCCACACAGTAGCTTCAATAATATAATAAGCCCCCCGCACCAAAAAAAAAAAGTCATGGGAGAAAAAAGTCACCTCTGCTTTGCATTTCTACAAGTGATAACTCTGGGTCTGCTGTAAAGTAATCACTCAATACAGGGTTCCTTGTTGAACCACCTTTGACTCAAGAATATCAGATGGTTTACCAAGATTATCATTTGATATTCACTCTACTTTAGCCCCAAATCATTTATGTAAATATTTGTAAAGGATTTATTTATATTAATATCTTTCACTCTAGACTGAAAGCTCATTGTGGGCGCAGAATGTGTCTTCTGACTCTGTGGTTATGTAATCTTCCAAGCATTAGTACAGTGCTCTGCACCCAGTAAGGACTCTCTGAAGTCAGCTAATTGGTGACTGATTGATTGTTATAAAACATAAACCCAGTCCTATCTGCACTGAGGGGAAACTCCTGACCATTGGCCTTAAGGCACTTAATCAGTGGTCTACCTCTCCCTACTTACCCCTTGCTCTTCTTCTTCTATACCCTGACTCACATACTTTTCTCCTTATAAGTTACTTTACATTTGCTGTTCTTCATTTTCATTTTTCTCATTGCAGACTTCTTGCTCACTCCTTTCTGCTTCAACTCCCTCTCATTTCACATATGGAAAACCACTTCCTTCCCTATTTTCAAGGCCTTACTGGAATCTAGGGAAGCAGTGTGGACTAACAGAAAGAACACCAGCCTGGGAGTCAGAGGACCTGGGTTTTAATCCTAGCTCTGCCATTTGCCTGCTGTGTGACCTCGAATAAGTCACTTCACTTCATTCTGCCTCAGTTCCCTCATCCTTAAAATAGGGATTAAGAATGTAAATCTATGTGGGACATGGACTGTGTCCAACCTTGTATCTACCCCAGCATTAGTACAGTGTGCGACACATAGAAAGTACTTAAAGACCATAAAAAAAATACATTTCCCCTCCAGGAGGCCTTTCCTGACTAATCTCTCACCTCAAGAAATGCCATCGTTTATTGCTCTACTGTACTTTCTCTGGTGCTTAGTACAGTGTTCTGAACCCAGTAAGCACTCAAGAAATACGATTGAATGAATGAATGAATTTACCTAATGTCAACTACAGCTTTAGGTACACAAAACTCCAATTTGTACATAAACTTATCTTATTTGCTTTCCCCTTACTGGTAATTTATTTTTGTGCCTCTCTCCCCACCTACACTGTAAAACTCGTAATAGCTGGTGGTTACATCTACTAACTCTATTCCCCCAAGTCCTTAGTATCTCCCTCCTACCATTTCTCAAAGTCTTTGAGCGAGGTTTTTACACCCACTCTCTCCACTTCCTTTCCTCCAATTCTCTCCTTGACTCCCTTTAATCTGGCTTCTGCTCCCTTCACTCCACAAAAACCTCTTTCTCAAAGGTCACCAATAATCTCCTTCCTTCTATGCCCAATGGCTTCTACTTCATCTTAGTCCTCCTCAAAAAATCAGATGCTTTTTAGTATTATGGACCACCTCCTTCTATTGGAAACACTATCTAACCTTGACTTCACTATCACCTCCTGATTCTCCTCCTATCTCTCTGGTCTCTTGTTTTTAGTCTCTTTCATTGGTTAACCCTCTGTCTCCCACCCCCTAACTGGGAATCCCTAAAGGCTCAATTCTGGGTCTCATTCTCCAGCTTTACTCACTCCCTTGGAGAACTCATTTGCTCCCACAGCTTCAACTGATGAAGATTTCCAAATTTATCTCCCCAGGCCTTACCTCTCTCCTTCTCTGCAGACTTGTCTTTCCTCTTGTCTTCAGGTCATCTCTTCTTGGAAATTGCACCAACATCTCAAACTAAACATATTCTACTCATCTTCCCACCCAAACCATGACTTCCTCATGACTTTCCCATCACTGGAGACAGCATCTCCCATTTTCTGTCTCCCAAGCTGGTAACCTTGCTATAATCTTCAACTCAACTTTTTCTCTCAACCCAAATATTCAGTGTCACGAAACTCTGTAAATTCTAACTTCACAGCATCTCTAGAAGTCACCCTTTCCTCTCCATCCAAACTTCTTCCATGCTGATCCAGTACTTATCATATCCCAACTTGATTACTGGATCGGCCTGCTCACTGTCCTCCCACCCTCCTCTCTCTCCCCACTCCAGTACACACTGCACTTGGTTGCCCAGATCATTTTTTCTTAAAAAAAAAAAAATTAGTCCATGTTTCCCCACTCCTCAAAAAACCCCAATTGTTGCCCACCCATTTCCATTTCCACATAATAATAATAATATTGGTATTTGTTAAGCGCTTACTATGTGCAAAGCACTGTTCTAAGTGCTGGGGGGATACAAGGTGATCAGGTTGTCCATATAATAATAATAATAATGATAATAATGTTGGTATTTGTTAAGCGCTTACTATGTGCCGAGCACTGTTCTAAGCGCTGGGATAGACATAGGGGAATCAGGTTGTCCCACGTGGGGCTCACAGTCTTCATCCCCATTTTACAGATGAGGTAACTGAGGCCCAGAGAAGTTAAATGACTTGCCCAAACTCATACAGCTGACAAGCGGCAGAGCCAGGATTAGAACCCATAATCTCTGACTCCCTAGCCCGTGCTCTTTCCACTGAGCCATGCTGCTTCTCAAACTGAAATTCATCATCAGGGGTTTTAAGGCACTAATCAACTCTCTCCCTCTTACATAACCCCAGTTGACTTCCTACTACAAGCCAACCTATACACTTTGATTTTCTAATTCCAATCTACTCATTGTATTTCTGTCTTATCTCTCTTGAGAAGCAGCGTGGCTCAGTGGAAAGGACATGGGCTTAGGAGTCAGAGGTCATGGATTCTAATCCTGGCTCCACCACCTGTCAGCTGTGTGACTTTCGGCAAGTCACTTAACTTCTCGGTCCCTCAGTTACCTCATCTGTAAAATGGGGATTAAGACTGTGAGCCTCAAGTGGGACAACCTAATTGCACTGTATTTACTCCAGCACTTAAAACAGTACTCGGCACATAGTAAGCGCTTAACAAATACCAACATTATTGCATTATCATTATTCTTGCAACCAACCCTTGTCCACAACCCCTCTGGCCTAGACCTTCCTCCCCCTTCATATCTGACAGACCACAACTCTTCCCTTCTTCAAAGCCCTACTAAGATCATATCTCCTCCAAGAAGGCTTCACTCATTAACCTCTGTTTTCTCCACCTTATTCACCCTCTTTGCACTTGGGTCTGTACCCCTTAAACACTTTGATGCTCACCTCACCCCTAGTCCCCCAACAATTATGTACATATCCTTGTACTCTGTGCTTTCCCAATCATAAATCTGTTTTATCATCCATCTCATCAGCTAGAATGTACGGTTCTTAAGGGCAGAGATTAAGTCCACCCACTCTATTGCACTGTACTCTCCCAAGCACTCAGCATAATGCTCTTCTCATTGTAAATATTCAATAAATATCTTTGATAGATTTACTGCACAGAGTAAGTACTCAATAAATACTATTGACTGATTAACTGGTAGCAGAGTTATCTGTTTACTTATATAAGGAGGATAGCTATGAAGATAATTCCAGAGTAAAATAGTGGCCTCATTTCCTTCCCTTGAAACATACAGTAGTTCGGGAACATAATGTTGTGTCAGACAAGGGATGTTACAAACTAAAAGAGGTGGTGATTTTGATGTGTTGACCCACAGCAACTCAGGTGGATTTGAACTGAGTAACACAGACAATTACATTATAATAGGGAACCTGCTTCCTGTCAAAGTTCAGTAACACAAACCTAGAGTCCTTCACCAGAACCCATAACACTTTCTGAGTTACTATCTTCTGGCGCATCTTTGTGTCTTTCTTAATACATTTCCAATATTCACAAGTATTCTCTTCAACTTAAAATGCAGGCAGGAAAGTGAGAGAGATCATAATCAGCTGAGAATATGAAGAGATTCTGGGGGAGTATGACTAGTGACTTTCAAAAACCTCAAATACAGCACTAAGAAGGTGGAATAAAAGGATCAAAAGTGTTTTCATTGATTTCCAAAGACTGATTCTCTTTGTTGGCCTTAGTTTTGAAAAGTGTTGATAAGATCCATTCCTTGGTTTTTGAAAATGACTGTCAGTAATTAGACATCTCTAATCATTCCTTTCCATGTTTTATTGGAAAATGTTCATTTTGGGCAGGGAATGTGTCTGTTTATTGTTGTATTGTACTTTCCCAAGGGCTTAGTACACTCCTCTGCACACAGCAAGTGCTCAATAAATATAACCGAATGAATAAATCCATAAACAAATACATTCTAAGAAACTACCACCTGAAAACTTGTGATCTCAGGCAAGTTGCTTAACTTCTTTGTGCTTCAGTTCCCTCTTCTGTATAATGGGGATTAAGACTGTGTCCAACCTGATTATCTTGTATATTCCCCAGCTCTAAGTACAGTGCCTGACACATAGTAAGTACTTAACAAATACTCTTAAAATACAACAACAGCAACAACAAAAATCCTCCAAAACAAGCAAAAACTTACTTAAAGAAGACTGTTCAAATTGCAAAAGGAACATGAAGAAAGAAAAATATATTTAAAATGTTTCCAATCCAGAAATCGGAGACACCCCTAAACACCAGATTATCTTTCAAGATCATGCAGACTCAGAGTTTTGTAAAAGTACAAGTTAATCACTTTTATAAGAGGGGAATTTGTAGGGCTCAAAGGTTAAATGATTTGTGCAACAGGTTTCTAAACTGACTCTGTGCTGGGGTTCAAATTAACTAATTTCAGATCCACGCTCAAATGTTGAGACTTGGTTACAGAAGATTAACTCCTCTCAATCATACAATCAATAGCTTTTATTGAACACTCCTGCATAGAGAGTATTGTACTGAACTTTAGGAAAGTACAATAATAATAATAATGATGGCATTTGTTAAGTGCTTACTATGTGCAAAGCACTGTTCTAAGCATTGGAGAGTATACAAGGTGATCAGGTTGTCCCACATGGGGCTCACAGTCTTAATTCCCATTTTACAGATGAAGTAACAGGCACAGAGAAGTTAAGTGACTTGCTCAAAATCATACAGATGTCAAGCAGCTGATCTGGGATTTGAACCCATGACCAATACAATAGAGTTTGATGGTGTATAATAGAGGATCTGCAAAGGGGTAGGCATATTTTGGGAAGGGATTTGTTTGGCAGAAAAATTCTATTTCTGACTAGAATTTGAATGAAGCAAATCTGACTTCCAGTTCCAAAATAAAATTCACGGAGAGAATACTGTGCAATTGTAGTTCAAACAAACAAATGAAAACAATTTGTCACATCGAAAGTTGTGAATGCGCAATTCATTAACCCTGGAATTTGTGCGGGCTGAAAAGATCAGGAAATTCAAGATGGGTTTGAATAAACAGGAGATCCATAAAGGGTAAGTAAAGGCTGCATTAGCTTCCTCACTCATCTCACTAATCTGCCTTCCTCTGGCCTCTCCCATCTGCAGTTCAAACTTCATTCTACTGCCTACATCATTTTTCTGCATGCACTTTCCCACTCTTCAGCGACCTTGTATGATTTCCCATTCCTGTCCATATCAAACAGAAAGTCCTGACTGTTGGCTTTAAGTCACTTAATCAGCTCCTCCCTCTTACTCACCCTCTCTTTTTCCACTGTACCCAGTTCTCTCCCACTATACTCCAGCTCACTCTCCTCATTCCTCTCATTATCAATCATATTTACTGAGTTTTTATTGTACATAGAGTCCCAGACTAAGCACACAGGAGAGCACAATATAGCAGAGTTAGTGGACAACGTTCACTGCTCACAAGTTTACGCTCAAGCTAACCTACTCATTGTGTTTCAGCAAGTAGAGTTCTTTGAGCAGAAGTATGGGTAGGCGTTTTCTTAGACTGAGCAGCACTTTTTAAATAGTGCCGCACATTTTTGGAAGTCCTGAAACATACACGGAGAGCTTTTATTTTGGGGTTTTTGTTCATCTTCCTAAAATTTCTTCCTAGTCATTGCTTGGAAGATCCCTGTGGTAGTTCAGTCAGATGTATTTTTTGGGTGCTTATTTTATGCAGGGCACCTTACTAAGCACTTGGGACAGTGGATACAACAGAGCTCACAGACACATTGATTTGTAAGATTAAAAAAAAGATGACCCGATATGGTATAATATCAAACAAAAAAAAGGCCTCCTCAAAATTACCAATGGAGTTGTTCTTTGGTTAAAATGGTGCTTATGTCTTACTGTCTGACAGTTGCTGGTTGTCTCTAAAAAGGTCTGCAACTCATTTTTCATTCTTGATCTGACTAGCTAGCTTTATTAGATTGAGGCTAACAAGTTCCAGTTATAGTGTTTCCTTTGATATTGGCCCCTGGCTTGAATATGCTGGCTTCCATAAATAAGGAAAGATTGAAATGAGATCTCCATATTGAATACCTTTTCATTTAGATCCTTATTGTCCCATGTAAAAGAAAAAGCATCATCTAGCACACTTGTTGCTTAATGGTGGTTTCTCTCCGCTTTCATTTTTTTTAAGTTTAGTTTAAAAGACAGATTAATCAAATGCAGAAATTTCTCTGGAGAACTAGTTGTTCTTTTAACAGTGTCCAGTCAAGGGTTGGCCATTCTGGTGGCGAGGTCACAGTCAGAACTTGTGGTCAGTGGTTTTATATTTCTGTGTCAGATGAGGGAATGGAAGGCGTAGGTGGACACTGTATATCACCTGGCTTTGGCAATAAACTCCACAGTCCAAGTGGCACCTTGGCCACCTTCCTGGATTCACCAAGATGCCCCTACCCTGCATGGAAGGGTAGGGTCAGTCCAGCGAGCGTGGTGGAGAGCGGAGTCTTGGTTAGGCGCTCGGGAGCCGTGACTCTGACCGACTCCAGAAGTGGCAGCCAAAACCCATTGTCAAATTTGCCACCAGAGGCCACGGTGCCAGGCAGGATATCATGGCATTTGATCCTCTGGTACTAGTGCCCTGGGTTGCGAATGCATGCCTAAGGACTCGCCGGGTAGAAAGTTGAAACTTGTTTGTTCCAACGGTTTAAACTATAATCTCTATGTGGATGACACCCAAATCTACATCTCCTCCCCTGTTCTCCCTCCCTCTCTCCAGGCTCGTATCTCCTTCTGCCTTCCGGACATCTCCACCTGGTTGTCCTCCCGCCACCTAAAACTCAACATATCCAAGACAGAGCTCCTTATCTTCCCTCTCAAACCCTGTCCTCTCTCTGACTTTCCTGTCACCGTGGACCCCTCTACCATCCTTCCCGTCTCACATGCAACCTTGGTGTCATCCTTGACTCCGCTCTCTCATTTACCCCACATACCCAATCCATCACCAAAGCCTGCCAGTCTCACCTTCACAACATCACCAAGATCTGCCCTTTCCTCTCCATCCAAACCGCTACCACATTAGTACAATCACTCATCCTATCCTGACTGGATTACTGCATCAGCCTCCTTTTTGACCTCCCAACCTCCTGTCTCTTCCCACTTCAGTCCATATTTCACTCTGCTGCCCGATCTATCTTTCTACAGAAACCCTCTGGGCATTTCACCCCTCCTCAGAAATCTCCAGTGGTTGCCTGTCTACGACTGTATATATTTTTATCACCCTATTTATTTTGTTTATTTTGTTTAATGAGATGTACATCACCCTGATTCTGTTTAGTTGCCATTGTTTTTATGAGATGTTCTTCCCCTTGACTCTATTGCCATTGTTCTTGTCTGCCTGTCTCCCCCGATTAGACTGTAAGCCCATCAAAGAGCAGGGACTGTCTCTATCTGTTGCCGACTTGTACATTCCAAGCGCTTAGTACAGTGCTCTGCACATAGTAAGCGCTTCATAAATACTATTGAATGAATGAATGGATGGATGGATGAATGAATGAATGAATGAATGAATGAATGAATGAATGAATGAATGAATGCTCACACCTTTCCTCCTGCCTGAAACTCCCACCCCATTTACATCTGTTAGACCACTGCTCTCTCCATCTTTCAATCTTCCTGATATCTTCTCTCTTATAGGAAGCCTTCCATTTCCTTCCTCATCCGATCCATCAATTATTGTGTGTCTGTGTACCCTGTTGGATCGGAAGCTCCATGAAGACAGAGAATGGGTCTTCCTTCTCTTTAATGTTCTTTTAAACACTTATCATAGTTCTCTGCACCTAGTTAAACACGATTGATTCATTGATAATTCTCTCTCAGAGCCCAGCTCCTGTTCCCTGCAGTTAGTATTTCCACCTGATTGTCAGTGAACATCCAGGTTTTTTCAGCCTCTATCCCTTCAATCTCCAACCCCATGGCATCGACTCTGGAAATTTCACAGAAGTCCATAAGATTCAGATGAATGGTGACCAATTTAGAGTATTGGGAAATCCAAGCTCACCTTTACAGAGCCATTAATTGGAACGATTTCCAATCGGAAGCATCCAGTGTCAGGGTCAAAGGTCCACAGGCTTCCAGCTGATCCTGACAAAGTCGTCTATCAGTTAGTCTATCAGTTCTCTTTCGGGTTTAGATTTAAAAAGAAGTCATATGTATTTGGCCATTAAGAGATCATTTGAACTTGAGGGTTGTTTCTTTCTCAATGAATCTGTATTTTGCCCTCAGCAGACTTGGACAGCAAATGTTTTTCCTGAAACATCTATTGCCAATTACAGGTGACTTTTATATTAAAAGAAATGCAAAGGAAAAGAAAGACTGCCAAAGACTGAAACTTTTCATTTCAGTGGTAAGTACCAGGGGGAGAGAGGTTAAAGTAGATATATTTTCCATCTTCCTTGTTCCCAAAAAGAAAAATTGAGTTTCAAATTGCCTTCTTTTTTCTGTGTTTCAGCACCTTGACATATGTTCGTAAGGGAATCTCAGCAGCTCGGTATGTCTGGATGATCTATTAGACACGGATTCTTTGGACTGAAGAGCACAGCGCAAGGGCATCTATCAAGAACAAGGCTTTTAGTTATGCTTTCGGATTTTATTTTTCAAATATCAGTGGAGGAATGTTTTCAGATTTATTGACTCTGATGACTACTGGGAAGTGAGGCAGAGTTGTTTCCTATCTAGATGTGGTCTTTACGGTTTTATTTTAACTGTGGGTAGTGGCTAGGAACCTCAGAGATGAAAAGAGGAAATAGATAGTGGCTAGATTGAGAGAAGTGCTGTCTTAAATGTTCATCCAGTTCTCTTGTACTGCAAGGATTGCAATCCTGCTAGTCCTGCTTCTTTTTGGTTAAGCTCCTTGTGGGTAATAATAATAATGTTGGTATTTGTTAAGTGCTTATTATGTGCCCAGCACTGATGTAAGCACTGGGGTAGATACAAGGTAATCAGGTTGTCCCATGTAGGGCTCACAGTCTTCATCCCCATTTTACAGAGGAGGTCACTGAGGCACAGAGACGTGAAGTGACTTGCCCAAGGTCACATAGCTGATGAGTGGCAGAGTTGGGATTAGAACCCCATGACCTCTAACTCCCAAGCCCGGGCTCTTTCCACTGAGCCACGAATGTGTCTGTTCTTCCCAAGCTTCTAGTCAGGGAAGCAGCGTCGCTCAGTGGAAAGAGCCTGGGCTTCGGAGTCAGAGGTCATGGGTTCGACTCCCGGCTCTGCCACTTGCCAGCTGTGTGAGTGTAGGCAAGTCACTTAACTTCTCTGTGCCTCAGTTACTTCATCTGTAACTATGACCCTCTCGTGGGACAACCTGATTACCCTGTATCTACCCCAGCGCTTAGAACAGTGTTCTGCACATAGTAAGTGCTTAACAAATACCAACATTATTATTATATCATAGCACATGTGCTGACCGTGGTGCAATGACATGCTTTAATTCCTGAATTGTGTCATAGAGAAGGTGAGCATTCAATCAAGCACTTACCTTGGGCAGAACACTGTGGCAGAATTGGCATCAGTGTGGTGGCGGCGGCAGTCAGGAGGGGAGAATGGCAATAGGTGGGCCTGTGAAAGCCAACAGAAGCTGTCTGGGGGAAGATGGATGAGGACCAGTAAGAAATGCAGTCATAGGGGGTGCATCTCTGGCAGCCTCTTCCTGGACCCATAGCCTCTCCCTTGGCTAGGTACCTTTCTTTCCTGTCACCGTGCCCCCTCCTACCTCCCTAACTACTCTCCTCTACAAGCCAGCCTGCACACTCTGCTCCTCTATTGCCAACTTACTCCCTGCACTTCGATCTCGCTGCTGACCTCTCACCCTCATCTTGCCTCTGTCCCGAAATCCCCTGCCTCCTCAACTATGATAGACAATGACTCTCCCACCTTTTGAAGCCTTACTGAAGGTACATCTCCTCTAAGAGGCCTTCCCTGATTTAGCCCTCCTTTCCTCTTCTCCCACTCCCTTCTGCATCACCCTTGACTTGCTTCCTTAATTCATCCCTCCCCAGCCTCTAAGCACCAATATACATATAATATAAATATATTTATTTATATTAATGCCTGTCTCCCCCTCTAGACTGTAAGCTTATTGTGGGCAGCGAATGTGTATGTTTATTATTCTATTGTACTCTAACCACTTAGTACAGTGTTCTACACACTGTAAGCACTCAATAAATATGCTTGGCAGACTGACCTAAATCTCTCCCACTCCTACTTTCCTTGAGGATGCTAATTGGTCATAAACTCCTAATACATAAGCAGGACCAGTCAGCATTCTTACTACATTATATCTGAAATTTATTTTTTATGGATATCAATGTCTATGTCCCCCTCTGGACTATGAGGTCGTTTGGTAGCAGGGAATGGGTCTATAATATTGTACTCTTCCAGGCGCTCTGTACAGCACTGTGCACGCATTAAGCACTCGATAAATACAATGGAATGAACGAATGATTTATCCTCCACTTGCCTCATTCACTCAAGCACACAGTCTGTCACCAAATCCCTCTGCTCAACCTTTATATCACTTAAATCTATACTTTTTTCTTCACCCAAATTGCTGCCACATTCATCCAAGGATTTATCTTATTCTGCCTTGATGACTATCAGCCTTCTTGCTGCTCTCCTTGCCTCTCTTTCACATCTTCTCTTCACATCAAGCAGAATCACCTTACCATCAATGTTAAAGCACTCAATCACTTAGGGCCCTCCTACTTTACCTCTCTGATTTCCTACTACAACCCAGCCTCCACACCTCACTTCTATATTGCAAACCTACTAACTTTACCTCAGTCTCATCTATCTTGCTTCTAACCCTTTGTCCACATCCTGGGTCTGTCCTGGAACTCCCTCCCACTTCATATATGCCAGGCAAATGTTCTCCCACCTTCAAAGCCTTATCACCATCACTTCTCCTCCAAGAGGCCTTCCCTGACTAAGCCTCATTTCCTCTTCTCCTGCTCCTTTCTGCATTGATGTTGCCCTTGATTTGCACCTTTCATTCACCCCACCCTCAGCCCCACAGCACTTATATACATATCCGTAATGTATTTGGTTATAATAGTGCCTGTCTCCCCCTCTAGACGGTCACCTTCATGTGGGCAGTGAACTCGACTACCATTTCTGCTATATTGTACTCTCCCAGACATTTAGTACGGTGCTCTGCACAGTGTAAGTGCTCAGTAATTATGATTGATTGATTCCTCATGGTCATAATTTCTGTTTCCAACATATTGCTGATTGTCCCTCTCTTCTGAACAACTTTTGTGCACTTTCTCCTTGCTAGCTCCATAATGTTATATTGTACTCTCCCAAGTGTTTATTTAGTACTATGTTCTGCATACAGTATGCACTCAGTAAATTCACTTAACTGACTCTTATAATTTTCTCCTTCAGGATGTATTCCCTGAATAATCTTTTCTTTTATGTGCATGTATACATATGAGAATTACTTCATATTTATAAAATGGAATACACCCATTGTAGTACTCACTTCCCCATCGTTTAAAGGAGCCCACCTATTTATTCCAACTCCTCTGCCTGTATCCAGATATAAGAAGGGTCTCCAATTCCACCATCATAATCTATCCAAAAATGGGTGCTGGAAAACCAACACTATGGCAAAACTGACTAAACATCAATTAAGACCCTCCAGTTATCCGTTTTTCCTTACTTGTGGCTTTGTTTTCCCTCCTACTGTACATATACAATTTACGTCAGACACCTTCCTCACTTCAATTGAAAGTTTCTTGAGGGTAGGGACTGTGTTTTTCCCTTCTATTGTTCTCTCTGCACACAGAGGGCACTCCATCAACACCATCGAATAAATGAATGGATGAATAAATGAGGAACAGATGGACTGTAGGGCTCTGTTTGTGGGATGACCCACCCAAGTCATGTTAACTGTGAATACTTTAATTATCACCTGAGTTATCAGTGCTAATTTAATATTCAGATAATGGCTAAGGCTGCAAGAGCAATATAAGGGGGCCATTTAAAAAAACACAGCTGCACAAAATATAAACATAGCATCCTTAAGTTACTGCTCTCATTTTTGTCACATGGTTCAAGGAACAGCCGAAAAGTAGGTAGGGTTCATACTGATGGAGTTTCTCTTTTCTCACTAAGATTGTGTGTTTACGTGTGCTTCTAATTGACTCAAATCTGCTCGACTGCAGCTGTTACACTGAGTGCTGATTCTTTTGCTCCTTTTGTATGTAAACTTTGGAAGGATTTGCAGTTTAGATAACTTTCCTAATAGCCTGTGTAGCTAGAGTCGACATGGCAACTGAAAGTTACTGCACCTGCTTTTCATTTTTCCCTCTCCCCTGTGGTGCAATTACTATAAGGTAAGGTTGTAAACAAAGCATCTGCCATAATGCTGTATTTTCCCTTCACATATATTATCAGATTTTGCTTTCTCTCCTTGAGTGCCCTGAGACTTTAGCAAAGTCATATTTCTAACTGACAGTGAATAACTGACCTAGGTTGCCAGCTAGATTGTAAGCTTCTTGAGGGCAGAGATTGCATTTATTTACTCTATTGTACTCTCCCCAGTGCTTAACGCAATGCTTGACACACAATGCACATCAATTGATTACATTGATTGGACAAATATACTCCTTTTTGAAACATTCATTTTTGCTTCTGTTTATTTAAAGACATTCACACAAGCCCTTACCACCCCATAAACACATGCATGAGATGCAACATGGCCAGGTGGAAAGAACATGGGTTTGGAGTCAGAAGACTTGGGTTCTAATCCCAGTTTTGCCAATTGCCCATTGTGTGACCTTGGGCAAGTCATTTCACTTCCCTGTACCTCAGATTCCTCAATTGTAAAATGAAGATTAAATACCTGCTCTGCCACCTATTTAGGCTTGTGAGACCCATGTGGCACAGGAACTAGTCTAACGTGATTAACTTCTATCTACCCTGATGCTTTTGCAGCATGACCTGGTGGAAAGAGCACGGGCCTAAAAGTCATAGGATGTGGGTTCTAATCTTGACTCTGCCACATGACTGCTATGTGACCCTGGGCAAGTCACTTTACTTCTCTGTGCCTGTTACCTCATCTGTAAAATGGGGATTAAGACTGTGAATCCCATGTAGGAACTGTGTCTGACCTGAGTACCTTGTACCTACCTCAGCTCTCAGAACAGTGCTTGGCACATAGTAAGTGCTTAACAAATACCACAATTACAATGATCCTTAAAATAGTGCTTGAGACATACTAAGTGCTTCACATATTACTCTTAATAATGATAATAATAATGATGACACACCACTATCTAGTCTCCCAGAAAATATGGATTAGGGATTTAAGAAAGTTGCCAAAGAGTGGTCCATTCCTTCAAAGAGTGACAGATATGGAAGAGAGACACTTAAGTCAATTACAGGTGGGGAGAATAATAGATGGTAGTAGTTACTAACTAACTGCTCCAATTCCTATAGGAACATAAGATGTGGGATGGGAGGACCGAAATGGTAATAGGAGGTTATGAAGTGGGGAGTGTGGACATTAACTAGATTCTGCTCCTTGGTTCCCTCAGACAAATACTGTCTGTTTCTCTCCACTCTCTGTTTCTTCCTGACCTCCAACTCCTCCGAGGTGGCAGAAGACCCTAAACAGAGTGAGGGGGAGAGAGGGGTTCAGAGCACTAACACCCCCAATCCAGTCAGACAGGCTTGTGATGCAAAGTTAGGGCAAGGCAAGTGGGCACATGTAGGTATTTCCTGTCAAACAGCTGAGAAGCAATGTGGCTTAGTGGACGGAGGACAAGACTGACAGGCTCTTCTTGCCTGCTGTGTGACCCCGCGTGAGTCACAAAACTTCTCTGGGCCTCAGTTTCCTCACCTGTAAAGTAGGGATTCAAGAGAAGTAGCGTGCCTCAGTGGAACGAACATGGGAATGCGAGTCAGAGGTCACAGGTTCGAATCCCTACTCTGCCTCCTATCAGCTGTGTGACTGTGGGCGAGTCACTTAACTTCTCTGTGCCTCAATTCCCTCATCTGTAAAATGGGGATTAAGACTGTGAGCCTCACGTGGGACAATCTGATTACCCTGTATCTACCCCAGCGCTTAGAACAGTGCTCTGCACATAGTAAGTGCCTAGCAAATACCAACATTATTATTATTATTATATTTGTTCTCCCTCCCCTTAGACTGTGGGCCCTCTAGGAGGCTAGGACTGTGTCAGATCAGATTACTGTCTACCTGAGCTTTGCCCATAGGCTCTTAGATACCATAGTTATTATTATTTTCATTTTTTATATCATTATTATCATCACTTGTTGAGCCTGCAGATGCCATGGGCCTGGGTTTGGCCTAGGAGTTGGGCAAGTGGGTCATAGCTCTGTTAACTTTACCCTTGAGGAATCTTAGTTTGAATTGAAGGTTAGGTGTTGCTCATGAAGATGTAGGTCAAGAATTGATTTTTCAATCCAAAAATATTTCTGTTTTCTGCAGACTCAGCCAATGCCTTGATATTTGGGGTTGTACAGATTCCTCTAAATTAGTTACTGTGTCACTTTTTGTAGTTAGTAACTTTTTGAAGGAGAAAAATCAGTTTTTCATTTTACTTTGTGGGTCATTTTGTATTGAGAAAATCTCAGAAAAAAAAACACCCTTTAATTATGAAAGTAATTTTGATCAAAGTATCGAGGCTTTCTTTTATTGACCAATTGATTTCTAGAGTGCCTCTAGGTAGCTGATAAAGACAACAGCAGAGACACAAGTTAACACCCCTAATCAATGTGGTAAATTGGGCCCAGTACAGAGATTTATGCAATTAAAAGCAAATCCAAAAGTATCAGAAAAGTAAAGATAGGAAAGACAATGTTGAAATGCTGCATAACTTTAACCCCTGGTTCCCCTGTAGACACTAAGCTTGTTGTGGGTAGGGAATATCAATACCAACCCTGTTATATTGTATTCTCCCCTTTGCATGCTGTCAGCACTCAGTAAATATGATTGATTGATTTATTCTCAGGAGCACATGAAGATTAGGAAAAAAAAACCTATGAGTGAAATGTTTGGGCAGATGCAATCTTACATTGTGTTAGATTATTCAATTAGCACATTCACACCTTTTATTTCCACAGGAATTTACATCTAAGGAACCCAAAGGGCTTTAATCAGCATCTGTCATGAACCTTGCTGGCATCCTGTGAGATATGGAAGAATAACTCTTATCTCTGCTTTACATGAGAGGAATTGAGACTTGTCAAAGATTGCATTATAAAACAGTCATTGTAAACAGTCTGCCTAGTGGATAGAACACGGGCCTGGGACTAGAAGGACTTGGGTTCTAATTCCCCCTCCACCTGCGGTGGGACTTAAGGAAAGTCATTTAACTTCTCTGTGCCACAGTTACTTCGCCTGTAAAACAGAGACATGGACTGTGCCCAAACTGATTAGCTTGTATCTACCCCAGTGCTTTGTACAGTGCCTGGCACATAGTAAGTACTTAAATCCTATATAAAAATGCATCTAATATTGGCAGGATAGAGAAAAATTATTCTAAGCAGAATCAATTTGCTGATGACTTTAATAGTATTAAAATTGTTGGAAAGAGTCTCCAAGTCAACTGAGACAAGCTTTAACCACTTTGCAGACCTATAAATGCCTTACGAGTCACACACTATAAAAAACAGTTACAAAGGTTTGGTGTCAACTCAAACCATTTGGTCTCAGAACCAAATTAATTCAATGTTTTTTACAATGACCTGGATGAAGACATCAAGGGGGGCAGATGCCAGGAAATGAGGCATGGTTAAGAACATTTTGCGAATTATAAATCTAATTTAAAAAATCACTTGGATAAATTAGAGAAATGATTCTATAGAAACTAGTTGAAGATCATTTGGAATAAATAAATACTATTGAATAAAACCAAGGTCATTCATATTAGGGACAAAATAAACCACAAACTACCCTCCAATAGTGTAGGATGAGGGAAAATCTGATGAGGCACAAGTGCCACTGGAAAAATTATAGTTGTTCACAAGGTAAATGCAAATACAAAATGTTAATGCTATTACTTAAAAAGCACACATGATTCTGTTAAGAGTGCAAATGCTTTGATTGCAACGAGTGGATATTTTGTTTCTGTTGTCCTTACCAAGTAGGTGCTCAGGAAATAATAACAATTATGGTATTTAAACTCTTACTATGTGTCAAGTGTTGTTCCAAGCAATAATAATAACAATAATAATAATGATACTAATAGTAATGATATTTGTTAAGCACTTAATATTTGCCAAACACTGTTCTAAACACTGGGGTAGATATAAAGGAATCAGGATGAACACAGTCCCACATGGGTTCACAGTCTTAATCCCCATTATACAGATGAGGTAACTGAGATAGAGAAGTGAAGTGACTTGTCTAAGGTCACACAGCAGACGAGCATATAAGCACTGGCACAGACATAAGGTAAGAAGCTCAGACACAGTCCCTGTCCCAAGCAGAGCTCACAATGTAAATAGGAGGGAGACCAGGTATTGATTCCCCTATTTTCAGGTGAGGAAACTGAGGCACAGAGAAGTTAAACAGAGGAGTTAAAGTTTCCCGAGGTCATGCAATAGACATATCGAAGAGCCGAGATTAGAATATACCTCTGAGAAGCAGCATGGTCTAGAGAATAAAGCACGGGCCTAGGAGTCAGGAGGACCTAGGTTCCAATCTTGACTCCACCACTTGTCTGCTGTGAGACTTTGGGCAAGTCGCTTCACTTTTCTGTGCTTGTTACCTCATCTGTAAAATGGGGATTAAAACTGTGAGCCCCATGTGAGACATGGACTATGTCCAACGCGACTAGACTGAATCTACCTCAGCACTTAGTACAGTGTCTGGCACAGAGTAAGTGCTTAACAAATGTCATTAAAAAATGAAACCTCTGATTAATTGATTGGGGATATTAGAGTATGGCAGGCAAGAGCCGGGCATGATTCCTTCCTTTATACTAGTCAGGCCCTATTAAGATATTGTTTTAGCCTGCTCTAAGTTGTTTGTTTTTTTTAAAATAAGATGGGGAGACACTTGAGAGAGAGTTCTGAGGAGATTGGTAAAAACGGATCTAAAAAGAGTTAGAAAAATGTAAAAGGGAAGGGAATAGGGGGTACTTACCCTAAGATAAGGAGGAAAAAGTGATCTAAAAAAGTAGGAATTGCTCTTTGAGAACACTGCAGCTGTTCTCCATGTTTCCAGAGAATGGGAGGAAATGGGTTTTAATGAGAAGAGTTTGGTAGACATAAAGAAATGTGGCTTGACTGATATATACACTGAACACATGCTGAGGGAGGGTGTGCTTTCTGCAGCCTTAAAGATTTTTGTTTTTGTTAAATAGACACCAACTCTAATCAAAGCCTTCAGGATCTACAGGTCTAGAAATGATCATCCATGGGTCTCTTCCAATTTACTGATTTGATATAAAGTAGACAATATACATTCTATATAGTCTTGTGAATAGCATGTGGGCCTGGAAACCAGAAGGACCTGGATTCTAATCCTGGGTTCTGTCATTTGTCTACTGTGTGATTTTGGGTAAGTCACTTCACTTCTCTGTGCCTCAGTTACTTCATCTGTAAAATGGGGATTCAGTTTGTGAGCCCCATGAGGGACAAGGACTATGTCCAACCCGATTAGCTTTTATCTACCCCTGCAATTAGTACATAGCCTGGCACAGAGTAAGCACTTTACAGATAATATATATAATATAATGAATACAAATATTTTCATACTTTAGAGTAATAGACCCTCCCCTCTAGAATGCAAACTTCTTGAGGGCAGGGAACATGTCTACCAACTCTGTTATACAGTATGCTCCCAATGTCTTTGCAGAGTGCTCAGCACACAGTAAATGCTCAATAAATGCTTGATACTATTTATTAATCACTGTGTACAAATCACTGTACAAAGTGTTGGGAAAATACATATATGAGACTAGCCTTTAGGAGGCTCACAACCAAAGAATCTAAGAATAAAGTGCATAAAAGTACCTAAAAGGAGACTGGTGATAATCCCACTGATGTGTGGGGTATATGTACTTATGCATCAATCAACATGCACATTTTTCCCTTTAGTTTCAAAGATGAAGCTTCTGATAGTAAGAACTTATCTACCCTTCCCCCTGAAGCTGAAACGACTTAACACCTTTCTTAGCTAGTGAGTTTCCTACAACGCAGGCCTGAGGCTTCATTTTAGAATTGGTCCCTCAGGGGCTCAGTCTTCTGACAGCCATTGTTTGAAGGAGAATACCCCATTCATTCATTCAATAGTATTTATTGAGCGCTTACTATGTGCAGAGCACTATAACAGAGCAGAGCGCTTGGAATGTACAATTACCCATTCTCTACTTGTTGCTTGCCACCCTTTCTTCTCCATTCAAACTGCAATCACCTTAATTCTATCACTTATCCTACCCCACTTTGATTACTGCATCAATCTCCTTGCTGATCTCCCTGCCTATTGTCTCTCCCCACTATAGTCCATACTTGACTCTGCTGCCCGGGTCATTTTTCTTCAACAAAAACATTAAGGACATATTTCCCCACTCCTCAAGAAACTCCAGGGTATGCCCACCCACCTCTGCAGCAAACCAAAATTCCTCACCATCAGCTTTAAAGCAATCAATCACCTTGCCCCCTCCTACCACAGCTTGCTACTCTCCTACTACAACCCTACCCATTTCACTCCTATAATTCTATCCTTCCCCTTGTATTTCTATCTTGTCTATCTCACCGATGACCTCTTGCTCACATCTACTTGGTCTGGAATACCTTCCCTCCTCATATCCCACAGACAATTATACTCTCCCCCACTTCAAAGCCTTATTTAAGACACATGTCTTCTAAGAGACCTTCCCACACTAAACCTCCTTTCCTCTTCTCCCAAGCCCTTCTGCCTCACCCTGACTTGCTCCCTTTATTCATTCCCCCTCCCAACCTCACAACACTTGTGTAGATATGGCTCAGTGGAAAGAGCCCGGACTTGGGAGTCAGAGGTTATGGGTTCGAATCCCAGCTCTGCCGCTTGTCAGCTGTGTGACCGTGGGCAAGTCACTTCACTTCTCTGTGCCTCAGTTACCTCATCTGTAAAATGGGGATTAACTGTGAGCCTCACATGGGACAACCTAATTACCCTGTTTCTGCCACAGCACTTAGAACAGTGCTGCACCTAGTAAGTGCTTAACAAATACCAACATTATTATATGTATAATTTATTTCTATTAATATCCCTCACTAGCTCCCTGGCTCATACCTACCAGGGCTCTTTGGATCAGGGGAGTCTCAGTGACACATAGAGAGGTCTGACTATTGTGGAAGGTTTTTTGTTTACTTAAAGGTTTTTTTACTTAGTTTAACCAATATGCAAGGGAGTGACACATACCTACCCTTACTCACTCCATCAACAGTCCACTACCAGTCTGCTGCTCAAGGGAGTCCATTCTGCCAGATGCCTCTTCTTTCTTGAATGCTGCTTTTGCAGCTGCTGCTTCTCTCTTGAATGCTGCTTTCTCTGAAGTCTTCCACCCTGCTGCTCTCTCTTGAGTGCTTCCCTCCTTTCTGAATGCTTATTTCCCCTGTGTGCTTTCTGCCATTCCAAGCGACCACCTTTCATCTGCCTTAGGTGTCACAGCTGTGGCTTTATGTGTCAGTCACTGATTTGACCAGACCTATTACAGGGTAGAGCAGGGAGAGAAGGCCACACCTCCCTCCTTGCTCTGCTCCCACAGGTCCACAGTCATCTGTCTCAGGTAGAGCCCATCAGTGCCTTCACCCAGTCTCTTCCTTCTTGTTCACGGGATCACAAACAGTCACTAGTAAGGCAGCTTGTTGTGGGCTCACCACATCATCTGTCTCCTCCTCTGGACTGTAAACTCATTGTGGGCAGGGAATGTGTCTGTTTAGTGTTATATAGTGCTCTCCCAGGTACTTAGTACAGTGTTCTGCACACAGTAAACACTCAATGAATGCGACTGACCGACCGAATGAATGAACAACCTCATATTCCTCCTGTGGTGCCATCGAATTGCAAGTTTGAGAACTCTAGACTATAAGCTTGTTGTGGACAGGGAATGCATTTATTGTTATATTTATTGTTTATATTGTTTATTGTTATATTGTACTCTCCCAAGAACTTAGTACCATGCTCTGCACATGGTAAGCAGTCAATAAATACGACTGACTGAATAAATGGATATTTGAATGTTCCATTATGTCATTAATTAAAAGGAAGCAGCATGGCTTAGTGGATAGAACACGGGCCTGGGAGTCAGAATGCCATGAGTTACAAACCTAGCTCTGCCTCTTATCTGCTGTGTGACCTTGGGCAAGTCACTTCACTTCTCTGTGCCTCAGTTTCCTCATTTGTAAAATGGGGATTAAGACTGTCAGCCCTGTGTGGGACAGGGACCGTGTTCAATCCAAGTATCTTGTTTCTACCCCAGAACTTAGAATGGTTCCTGGCACATAATAAGTGCTCAACAAATACCATAATTATTTCTATTATTATTATCGATAAAGCTTTTGTTTTCTGCCTGCATTGACTCTGCTTAGTTTTTCACTTTATAGCTGTTACAGTCTTTTAACTTTTTTTGTAGAGGGAAACAAGATGTCAAATCAAATGATCAAAAACCCAAAAGGTAAATTATTCTAATTCATTGAGGAGAATATATTGACGTTTCCTGGCTTACCTTTTATTTAGCAGTTATTAGTGTGTCAACAATTAGCATTAATATTTTTATTTAAATCTAGATAATTTATAAAGTGAATCATTTTATACAGCTTTATATACAAATCGTCAATGCCCTGTGAGCAGTTATAAATTGACAAACTCTGGGAACTCTGCAAAAATCCATGTTAATCCTTCCTTAACTGAAAAGAGAACCTAATTATGAATATTCCCACCTGGTGCTAATTATCTAAGACAGTAAATGGAAACACTTCTGGTCAATCAAGAAGTGTACTGAAGTAGCATGGACTAGTGGATAGAGCACAGGTCTGGAGTCAGAAGGACCTGTGTTCTAATTCCATCTCTGCCCCTTGCCTGCCTTGTGACCTTGGGAAAGTCACTCACTTCTCTGTGCCTCAGTTACATCACTTGTAAAATGAGGATTAAACCTGGGATCTCCAGAAGTGACAGGGACTGTGTCCAAAGTAATTATCTTGTATCTACCCCAATGCTAAGTACAGTGTCTGGCACATAGTAAGCGCATAACAAATACCATTAAAAAAAATCAGTAGTATTTATTGAGTGCTTACTGTATGCAGAGAACTCTGTTTAGTACTTGAGAGAATACTATTCAACAGAGTTGGTACACAAGTTCCCTGCCCAATCTTAGGGTTATTTCCCATTTTTGCTACTGTTCTGTTTTTCTACTCAGAGTCCCCTGCCATCATCACAGAATGATGAGCCGAAGCAGAAACTTGAAGCCTCTTTTACAGACTGAGACCTGCCCAGACTCTGATTCCTTGTCTCTACTACCCAGTCCCCGCCAGAGACTAATCTTGTGAGCAGGGAACATATCTACTAACACCATTGTAGTGTACTTTCCCAGCTGTTAAATATAGAACTCTGCACAGAGTAAGCACTCAAATACCAGTATTTGATTTTTGACAGCCGTAATTAATAACTTTTCCACCCTGCAAGTGGTGACAGTTGGAAGCAGCATGGCCTAGTGAATGGGCCTGGGTGTCAGAAGAACTTGGGCTCTAATCCCTGCTCCACAACTTTTCTGCTGTGTGACCTTGGGCTGGTCATTTCTCTGTGCCTAGTTGTCTTGTCTTATGCTGTCGAGTCATCTCCAACCCATCGTGACTCCATGGACACGTCTCTCAGAGTGCCTTGCCTCCATCTGCAATTGTTCTGGTAGTGGTTCCAAAGATTTTTCTCGGTAAAAAATTGGAGGTGCCTCCTTCCACGCGGTGAACTTGAGTCTCCACTCTTAACGCTCTCCCATGACTTTGCTGTCCAGCACAGGGGAGTTAGGACTTGTAGCTGATTGCCTGCCTTAGCTAGCCACTGGCCAAGCTAGGATTGGAATGGGTAGACTTCTGCTTTACTCTCCCTCTCATAGCCAAGACTGGAAACTCTCCAGGTGCAACCCTGAGAGGGTGTGCCTAGTTACCTCAAGTGTAAAATAAGGATTGAGACTGTGAATCCCATGTGTCTCATCTGGTCTATCGCACAGCCAACCCCTCGCTCACCTCCTGCCTCTGGCCCAGAACACTCTCCCTCTTCATATCTGACAAACAATGACTCTCCCCACCTTCAAAGCTATATTGAGGGCACTTCTCCTCCAAGAGGCCTTCCCTGACTAAGCCTCCCTTACCTTTTCTCCCACTCCCTTCTGCATCACCCTGACTTGCTCCCTTTGTTCATTCTCCCCTCCCAGTCCCTCAGCACTTACATACATATTTCAAATTTATTTTATTTATATTAATGTCTGTCTCCCCACTTCTAGACTGTAAATTTAAGTAAAATAAATAAATAGTGTTGGTAATGGTTAAGCACTTACTATGTGCCAAGGACTGTTCTGAGCACTGGAGTAGACACAGGGTAATCAGCTTGTCCCATGTGAGGCTCACAGTCTTAACCCCATTTTGCAGATGAGGTAACTGAAGCACCAAGAAGTTAAGTGACTTGCCCTAAATCACACACCTGACAGGTGGCGGAGCCGGGATTAGAACCTATGCCCTCTGACTCCTAAGCCCGTGATCTTTCCACTGAGCCACACTGCTTCTCTGCCCACTTGTTGTGGGCAGGGAAAGTGTCTGTTCATTGTTGTGTTGTACTTTCCCAATCACTTGTTGTACTTTCCCAATCACTTAATACAGTGTTGTTTGCACAGTAAGTGTTCAATAAATATGATTGAATGAATGAGTGAATGAACAAGCTTACAGTTGAGAGGGGGATAAATGGAGAGAAGGGAGAAAAGAGGGCATAGATAAAGTCATCATGAACATCAGTGGTATTCATTATTATATAATCTCCTCTGCCCCTTCTCAGTCCCATCCCCTTTTCCATCCCTTCTTCCACTCTTTCATCTTTCACAGTGGTATCTCTAGAGGAGATCTCCTGCCTTCTCTCAAAATCCACCCCCTCTACCTGCTTATCCGACCCTATTCCTTCTCACCTTATCAAAACACATGCCCACTCCCTTTCACTTTTCAATAGTGAATGCTCAGAACTGAGAATCAAAATAAGGGACTTAAGTGACTGTGGGCAAGTCACTTAACTTCTCTGTGCCTCAGTTCCCTCATCTGTAAAATGGGGATTAAGACTGTGAGCCCCACGTGGGACAACCTGATTTCCCTATGTCTACCCCAGCGCTTAGAACAGTGCTCGGCACATAGTAAGCGCTTAACAAATACCAACATTATTATTATTATTAAGAATAAGAGCAGGTGAGGAAACAAGATAAACATTAATTTCAGAAGCCCCTGCCTGTATTGGCCTGGTGCAAAGTCTTGGAGTAAGGTCACCCAGTTACACTCCCAGGCCTGCCTCTGGAAGCTTGGGCAACCACTTACCTATTCTAAGCCTCAGTTTTCTTGTTTATCAAGTATGCCTAGGGTGTCTGCCCTTCCTCTGTCTTGGACTGTGAGTTCTGTGTGAGACATACATTGTGTTTCAGAGCCAGATCTGATTTTCTTGTTTCTGCTCCAGCAGTTAGCACCATGCAAATCAATAGATAAGAAGGGAACTTAACATAAGATAGGGTGAACTGGAAGCAAACCTAAAAGGGAATCTTACATGTGTTCCTATTGTCACACCATCTCTACGCATATCAGACACATGGGGAAACATAGGTTCATATTAATCCAGCACTTAGAACCTTGCTCAGCAAATAGTAAGTGCTGAACAAGTACAACATTATTATTATTATTATTATTATTATTAAATGAATCTTCTCCACCTGAAACTAGATTTCAGGAGCTGAGTCAGTGATCAAATTCAGTTCAGGATAGAATATAAGTGGTTCCACAGCTACCAGATGATTTTTTTTTTTTAGGGCAATATTTTTGAATTCTAAAGTGCCATTAAGGAGCAGGTTATCATGCTTACAGGGAAAACATAACCATGCCATGTTTGCTTAGTGGAAAGGACCCTACTGATGAGCACTTTATAAATTCATAGGTGGAGAGATAATCCAACCTCAGCCGGAACTGTAGGAATATCTGTAAGTGAATAGTCTTCAGGGATTGTTCTAGGATAATAATTCCACTGCTTTATAATTAGAAGCCATAAATCACAAGGAAATTTTGCAAGGATTATAATTAAAGTTTGCCCATTATTTAACGTATTCCATCAGTAAGCATTTTATCAAACTGCTCAGAGATTCCCCTCAACCCTCTTCCCTCCTTATTCAGGCCAAGAAAAATCTAATTTTCAGTAGGGTAGATGCAGAATAAAATGTGATTCCATTTACATTTAATAAAGATGGCGTTTCCCTTCATTCAAAACAGATGCAGAATTGTCTTAACATTTTATCTCGGACTTTGGTGTGAACAAAGAAAGATGCAGCATTACTCATAATGAGAGATAAATGTGACTTGTCAAACTAATCATTCACTATCATTCATTGAGAAACTGACTACAGATGAAGATATCCCTCAGAATAAAGACTGGGATCTCAGTAGGAATATTATGCTACATTCTCAGCCCTAGCTCAAACTTATTTACAAAACAGTAATAGTAGAGATAATAGTAGTAGTGGTTAGAAGTAGAACTAGTTGTGAGCAGGGATTTTCACTGTTTATTGTTGTTGTGTACTTTCCCAAGCGCTCAGTACAGTGCTCTGCACACAGTAAGCACTTAATACATACGACTGAATTGAACTGACCATTAGTAATAGCAGTAATGAGTTTGATTCAGTGTCTTAAGCACTTGAGAGGTACAGCAGAAGCAAAGGCTTCTGCTTTAAGGAGAAAGAGAGGTATAGAAATATTGATCTGTGAAGGGTATTCATTGAGCACTTACTCTACACAGCACACTGTACTAAGGTCTTGGAACAATACAAACAAATTAATGAGTGAATTAGACATGATCCCTGCTGTCAAGGATCTTACAATCTAGAAAGGGAGACAGGTAAGAAAATGAATTTTCAGTAGGGGAAAGTAATATAATTTAGATATATGTTCATTAGAGTGTAAGTTTCTAGTGATCAGGGATCCTGTTTTCAATCAATCAATCAATCAATCAATCATTTATTGAGCACTTACTGGGTACAGATCTAAGTATTAAGCTTTGGGGGGACTACAATACAACAGAGTCACATTATAGAAGGGGAGGCATACATTAAAATAAATAAATAAATTATGAATATGTACATAAGTTCTATGGGGCTGATGGAGGGGTGAATGAAGGGAACAAGAGGAACAGCATGGCCTAGCGGTGAGAGCACGGGCTTGGGAATCAGAGATCGTGGGTTCTAATCCCACCTCCACCACTTGTCTGATGTGTGACCTTGGTCAAGTCACTTAACTTATCTGTGCCTCAGTTACCTCATTCGCATAAGAGGGATTGAGTCTGTGTGCCCCACTTGGGACAATCTGATTATTTTGTATTTACCCGAGTGCTTAGAACAGTGTTTGGCACATAGTAAGCACTTAACAAATACCATAATAATTATTATTATTAAGTCAGAGCGATGCAGAAGGAAGTGGGAAAGAGAAAATGAGAGCTTAGTCAGGGAAGACCTCTTTGAGGAGATATGCCTTCAATAAACCTTTGAAGGTGTAGAGTAATGTCTGCCAATCCTATTACACTGTGCTCTCCTAAGGATTTAGTACAGTGCTCTGCATTCAGTAAGCACTCAATAGGGAAGCAATGCTTACTAGTGGATAAAGCATGGGCCTGGGAGCCAGAGGATCTAGGATCTATTTCTGGCTCTGCCACTTGGCAAGCCACTCAACTTCTCTGTGCCTCAGTTACCTCATCTGTAAAATAGGGATTGAATCATCCTCCCTCCTACTTATACTGTGAGCCCCCTGAGGAAAGGGTCTTTGTCTATCTTAATCATCTTCTATCTATTCCAATGCTTAGTACAGAGCCTCAATTTCCTCAATTAAAAAATGGGGATTCAGTTCCTATTCTCTCTCCTACTTAAGACTGTAAGTCCCATGGGGGACAGGGACTGTATCCGGTCTGATAAACTTATATCTACCCCAGTGCTTAGAACAGTGCTTGACTCAAAGATAGTGCTTCACAAATACCATAAAATGAATAAATAAATGCCTTGAATGGATGCACACTAGTGATATGAAGGAATGTGAAGATAAGATTGAGTGCCCAAGGTCTTAGGTGATGTGGAAGTATGGAGATGCAATAGATTGGAGGGGGAATAGAAGGGGGAGAGAGGCTAATTTGGGCTCCTGGAGATGGGTTTTATCAATCAAATAGAGAGCACAGAGCCCTGCCAGATGTGAAATCAGCAATCAATCAGTCAGTAGATTGTATTTATTTAATGCTATTGTATGCAGAGCACTGTACAAAACACTCAGAAGACTAAAGTATATTAGAATTAACAGATGCTTTCTCTGCCCCTAACAGGTTTACAGTCTAGAGGGGGAGACAAATAGTAATAGTAATTTAAAATATACAATTTAAAGATATGTACATAAGTGCTGTGGAGTTGGGGTGGAGCGAATACCAAATGGCCAAAGTTCACAGATCGAAGTTCAGAGGCAATACAGAGGGACAGTGAGCTTGGGAAAATAAAGCTTAATGAAGGAAGCCTCTTGGAAAACTTCCAAGTAGGATGTACCAAACAAGAGAGAAAGAGGGAGAGAGAGAGAAGGATAGAGAGGGAGAGAGAGAGAGAGAGAGAGAGAGAGACCAAAAAGTAGAAAATGAGACAAGAATGAGGCTCAGCTGTAAGAACAAAATAAAATAAAATTCAATGTTTAACTGTATATTAATTCATTCAATCACATTTATTGAGCAGTTACTGTGTTCAGAGCACTGTACTAAGCATTTGGGAGAGTGCAACACAACAACAAACGGACACAATCCCCATCAGCTTTGAGTTTACAGTCTAGAGGTAAGGAGCCCAATACCAATACAAATGAATAAATTACAGATATATACATGAGTGTTGTGGATCTGGGAGGAGGGGAAGAACAAAGGGAAGAAAGAGTGATGCTGAAGGGAGTGGGAGAAGAGAAAAGGAGGAGCGTTATCTATGAAGGCCTCTTGGAGGAGGTGCACCCTCAATAAAGCTTTGAAGCAGGGGAGAATAATTGTCAGATTTGAAAAGGGAGGGCATTCCAGGCCAGAGGCAGGATGTGGGCTAGGGGTCTGTGGTGAGATAGGTGAGGTAGAAGCACATTTGATAGGTTAGCATTAGTGGAGTGAAGGATGTGGGCTGGCTTGTAGAAGAAGAGCAGAAAGGTGAGATAGGAGCGGGCAAGTTGATGGATTGCTTCAAAGCCAATGGTGAGGAGTTTTTGTTTGTGCGGAGGTGCATGCGCAACCCCTGGATGGACAATAAACATCCCATGTCACAGAAAACCATTAGCTATTTCTTGCACTTACGTACTCGTTTTTATCCATCGTCCAGACTCATTTATATGCATTTACTCACGTATGCATCAATTAATTATTTTGATTACTCTGTGTCTATCTCTCCCATTAGAGTGAAAGTGTTTCATGGGCAGGGACTGTAACGGTTGCTTTATCCTTCCTAATTGTCTACTACAGTGCACTGTACCATGTGGGTGCTCAATAAATGTTACTACTGTTCATTTTAGTGAGACTGACTAGGGAAGTGACTCAATCCCATGCAAGAATTCCAGCATTACCGGTAATACACATTTCTGCTAATCAATTATTTAGTGGTATTTATTGAGTGCTAACTGTGTGCAGAGCACTATACTAAGCCTTGGAAGAATATAATCCAGTGTATATTTATTCCAACAGGCTGATGAGTCAAAAATACTAGAATTTGATGCTTTGGGAAAATGGCAAAATAGCAACCTGTCTCTGCCCTGAATTTTGCACCAACTAATAGTAATAGTGGTGCTATGCTATTCAGTCTCCACTGAGTACAGTATACTGTACAAAGTGCTAAGCTCATTGTGAACTAAGGTCATTATTCATTCTATCATATTTATTGAGTGTTTACTATGTGCAGAACACTGTACTAAGCCCTTGGAAAATACAATGTTATATTGTTACACTAAACCCTTCCACGCGCTTAGTACGGAACTCTGCACATAGTAAGAGTTCAGTAACTACCACTGACTGACTGACTGACTTGGGAAAAGGAAAATACAACAGAAACACAAGACGCTTTCTCTGCCCACAAGGCACTTTGACTCCCTTAGGGCAGACGAACATGAAAACTGGACTGTTTGCAAATTTCACTTGACCCTAAATTGCTATTCCCACTGGACTGTAAGCTCTTTGAAAGCAGCATCACGTCTATGGAATTTATCATATTGTACTCTCCCGAGAACTTAGTCTAGCATTCCATATCCACAAATGCTCAGTAAATAATAATGATCTACTGAATCATTTAAAAAATAGAGGAAGTAGCTTGGACTTGTTGACAGAGAACAGGTCTGGGGGCCAGATTGATCTGGGTTCTATCAACATGTAACTTATCTATTATGTGGATTTGGGCAAGTCACTTCACTTCTTTGAGCCTCAGTTACCTCATCTGTAACATGGGAATAAGAATGTGTACTCCATGTAGGACAGAGATTGTGAACATCCTGATTATCTTGTATTGAACCCAGGGTTTTGAACAATGCCTGGCACATAATAAGTGCTTAACAAATATCATGAAAGGTGGAGTCATTGGAATAATATGGTTATCTGTACAGTTGAATATACCTAGATGCACAGAATCTGAGGTTGGGTATCAATAAATACCAAAGTAATAGAAATAGCTGTGAGCTTGAAGCAACTTGGGTTGTTTGAGAGGAATTAGGCTATCAAGTATCAAAAGTAAACTTCAAGATTCATTAATTGCCTGTCAGAAAAATGTACTGGTAAAGAAAAAAAAAGAAACAACTGTATTATTTTCAAATGAGCAAGGAGCTTATCATTATTAGAGGAGAATTTGAATAGCCCTCTTACAGAGGTGAGGTGTTATTTTAAGATTTGGTAAGGCAACATGTCTTTGTAGCTAAAATCTTTACTTATAAATTTCTCCTTTTTCATGCAATTTCACAAAAATAACAGCCTTTACTTTTCCTATATAGCATATTTATATAAACAGAATGTGGCGGTCTTTCAAACTTCTGGGACAAAAAGATAATTAGTAGCTTGGTGAACAGAGGCAAAATAAAAGTAAGCTATACCTTTGAAGAGCAAGCCTTCCCTGCCAAAATCCTCAGTTGAGAAAAAGCATTTAGGTCAGTTTAATCAAAATTTTCCACTTTTCAACATTCTAGCTTTAGTTGCTGCTCAACATGAAAGGAAGCAGTCCAAGTGAATAATTGTATCTTGATAAAGGATTCTTTGTAGTTCACTTAACCATGGAGTCTCTAAGTGAGATCTTGAATTTTAACAAGATCTTAAATCATGGCAATTTCAGACGAGTCACTTTACATTTCAGCTTGAGTACACCTGCACATTTATTGTATAAGATAAGCATTCATGTGTAGGGAGCGTGCATGTATGTATAGATAGGCAATCCCCAGGCTTAAGTATAAAGAAGACTGTGTCTTACATTGAAAGGAAGGAAATGGGAAGCTCTTTTCTCCAAGGAGCCATGTAATAAATGGTAGCTTGAGTTCCATACCGAGGTCGGCTATGCTATTTTTAGCCAAATTATCCAGAATTGTGTCCTCAAGCAATTGTAGATGAGTAATGGAGCTACATTAATGTATTTATAGTGAGTCAAGGAAGTCCCTTGATATGGTAGCAAGTAAATTGGATATGTTCACCCCACCTAATGATTTAGCCCAGCAACCAGCTAGTTCCCCCAACCCCCTCAAATTTTTCTCTTCTTTGTTCCCCTCTTTCAGCTTTTAAAATTCTTTACCCATTTCTCTGTGGTTACCAAGTACCCCTCCACTGCCAGTACTGCTGAATCCATCCCCTTCTGCCTATAGCCAGAAGACCTCTCCCAGAGTCCTCCTCAGCTCTCCTTCGTGGTGCCACTCTAGTCTTTTTGAAAAATTGTTCCCTGTCAGGGCAAGCCCTTTCATTAGCTGAAGCCCAACATTTTCGCTGGGATCCACTCTACCACAGGAACCAATAATATCGATCATTCAATCAGTGAAGAAGGAGCATGGCCTACTGTGGGCCTAGAAGTCAGGAGGATCTGGGTTCTAATCCCAGATCTGCCATTTATCTGCTGTGTGACCTTGGACAAGTCACTTCACTTCTCTGTGCCTCAGTTATCTCATCTGTAAAATGAGGATTAAGACTGTGATCCCCATGTGGGACAGGGACTATGTCTACCCTAATCAGCTTGTATCTACTCCAGCACTTAGAACAGTCCCTGACGCATAGTAAGCCCTTAATAAGTGCAATACAAAAAGAAAAATAAATAAATACCATTGATTGATGATTGGGAGCTAGCAAAATATTACTATTATTATTCGAGTACTTGTTAAAGCACTTCCTATATGCCAAGCACTGTACTAAGCTCTAGGGTAGATACCAAATATTTAAATTGGGCATTGTTTCTGTACTATATTGGTCTCACAGTCTAAATTGAAGGGAGTAGGATTTATTCCCCAGTTTACAGATGAGGGAACTGAGGCTCAAAAAAGTTAAGTTTCTTGCACAAGGTCATGCAGCAGACCATTATTTTTATTATTATTATGGTATTTGTTAAGTGTTTACTATGTGCCAAGCACTGTTCTAAGTGCTGGGGTAGATACAGGGTAATTAGATTGTCCCATGTGGGGCTCACACTTTTAATCCTCATTTTACAGATGAGCTAAGTGAAGCACAGAGAAGTTAAATGATTTGCCCAAGGTCACACAGCAGACAAGTGGTGGAGCCAGGATTAGAACCCATGTCCTCTGACTCCGAAGCCCATGCTCTTTCCACTAAGTCATGCTGCTTCCCTGTGGCAGAGCCACAATTAGAACCCATGTCTTCTGACTCCTAGGCCTGTGTTCTTTTCACAAGCCCACACTTTCCCTAACACTGCATTTTAAAGACTACCTGAGAGGGAACTTACATAGGGAAACTATTATTTTCTGAGTGAAAAATATTCCCAAGAAGAAATACACTTTTCCACAAGAAAACACCTCTTATTCAAAGGTTTCGAAATTACATTTGCTTTGTTTAAATCATGTAGAAACTTTGATTTTGCTGAGCTTTCTGGGAAGCAACATAGCTTAATGTGAAAAAGCACAGGTCAGGGAGTCAGCAGATATAGGTTTTAATACCAGCTCTAACACTGGTTGGCTGTGTGACCTTGGACAAGTCACTTGCCCAAACAAGTCACTTATCCACCTCTTTAGTTTCCTGAAGAAGTAAAATGGGTATAAGATTCCTGATTTTGCTATTTCTTTAATTGTGAACCTTATGAGAATAGTGACTCTGTCTGCTCTGATTATCTTGTATATAATAGACCACCAAATAACGCAATACTTAGACACAAAATAAGCTCTTAATCCATACCATGATTATTATTAGAGACTCTTCTGTGCTACTTAAGCTACCAAAGCCCCTCTAGGAAAAATGAACATGCTTTTACTCCCCCATCTTTAAGTGTCCGTCACCCCTCTTAGACTAGAAGAAGCATGAGGGCAGTATTCATAACTACTAATGTTTCAGTTTGTGCCCAAGCACTTAGAAAAGTGCTCCGCAAACAGTAGGCACTGAATCCACCTGCTCGAAGGTCACCAGTGACCCACCTCTTACCAAAAACAATGGCTCCTACTCCAGCCTAATCCTCCTTGACCTCTCAGCTCCCTTTGACACTGTGGACCATCCCTTTCTCCTCAATACATTGTCCAATCTTGGCTCACTGACTGCATCTTATCCTGGTTCTCCTCTTATCTCTCTGGCCATTCATTCTCAGCCTACTTTTCAGGCTCCTCCTCCCAATCCCATCCCTTATTGTAGGGGTCCCTTAAGGTTCAGTTCTTGGTCTCCTTCTATTCTCCATCTACACTCACTCCCTTGGAGAATTAATTCCCTCCCATGGCTATAAATATCATCTCTGTGTGGATGGCACCCAAATCTATATCACCTCCCCTGTCTATCTATCTCCCTCCCTCCAGGCTTGTATCTCTTCTTGCCTTCAGGACATCTCCACTTGATGTCCTCCCACTATCTCCAACTCAACTTGTCCAAGACAGAGCTCCTTATCTTCCCTCCCAAACGCTGACCTCTCCCTGACTATCCAATGAAAGTCCTACCATCTTAAGACTACCATCCTTCCCATCTCACAAGCCTGCAATCTTGGTGTCATCCATGACTCTTCTTTCTCATTCACCCCACACATCCAATCTGTCACCAACACCTGCCGGTCTCACCTTCACAACATCGCCAAGATCTGCCCTTTCCTCTCCATCCAAACCACTACCACATTAGTACAATCACGCATCCTGTCCCGACTGGATTATGGCATCAGCATGTTTTCTGATTTTCCAACCTCCTGCCTTTCCCCATTTCAATCCTTACTTCACCCTGCTGCCCAGATTATCTTCCTACAGAAAAGCTCAGGGCATGTCACCCTCTCCTCAAAAATCTCCAATGTTTGCCTATCCAACTCTGTATCAAAAACTCCTCACTATTGGCTTCAAAGCTCTCCATCACCTTGCCCCCTCCTACCTTACTTCCCTTCTCTCTTTCTACATCCCAGCCTGCACACTCTGCTCCTCTGGTGCCGCTAACATTCTCACTGTGCCTCGTTCTCTCCTGTCTCACTACTGACCCCTGGCTCACATCCTACCTCTGGCCTGGAACGCCCTCCCTCCTTAAATCTGCCAAACAATCACTCTTCACCCCTTCAAAGCCTTACTGAAGGCTCACCTCCTCTGAGATTCATTCCCAAACTAAGCCCATTTTTTCCCTCAGCTCCCCCCTCTTCTGCATCACCTTGACTCACTCCCTTCACTCTTCCCCCCGCCACACAGCACTTATGTATATATGTATTATATATGTTTACTTGTTTTGATGTTTCTATAATTTATGATTTATTATTTATATTGGTGCTTGTTTATTTGTTTTGAAGTCTGTCACCTCTCTTCTAGACTGCAAGCCTGGTGTGGGTAGGGATTGTGTCTCTTTATTGCTGAATTGTACTTTCCAAGCACTTAGTACAGTGCTCTGCACACAGTAAGTGCTCAATAAATAAGATTGAATGAATGAATGAATGAATAGGCACTTAATAAATTTTGCTGATGGATTCGTTAATTGCATCCAATAGCCCAAGAAATAACCCTCAAATTACCCATATGATATATTACCTTGCTGGACCTTCTAAAAGAGGAACCAAGAAGTCCAGCATGTACCCAAGTTCACAAAAGCCAAAGGTAGAATTAGATGTATCTTGCACCCAAGACTCTCATTCTAATCCACAGAGAGTACTCCCCTTTCTCTATACCTCCATCCTGTTAGCACAAGTGACAATCAGGGAACTTTTTCATTCATTCATTAATTCATTCAATTGTATTTATTAAGCATGTATTGTGTGCAGAGAACTGTACTAAGCACTTGGAAGAGTACCATATAACAATGAACAGACTCATTCCCTGCCCATGATGAGTTTACATTGAGAAACAAGTGTCCCAGCCTTTATGGGCTGGAATAGTCATAGTATTCAGTTGTGCAGAAAAAAAGTCATCAAAATCAAAGTGACTCTGTCATTTGTCTGCTATGTGAACTTGGGCAAGTCGTCTGATTTTTCTGTACCTCTATTTCCTTATCTGTAGAGTAGGGATTAAACCCTACTCCTTTAGACTGTGAGTGCTGTGTGGGACAAAGACTGTCTGTCAAACCTGATTATTTTGTATTTATCTTCTCCAGTGCTTAGAAGAGGGCTTGATACAAAATAAGTGCTTAATAAGTATTATTATTACTGTTATTATCATAGTTATTGTTATTATTGATATTAGCTATGAGGAACTTGTCCTTTGTCATCTCCAATTGCTGTCAAGTTGTTTCCAACTTACAGTGACATTATGGACATATTTTCTTCAGAGAAGTCCCATCTTCTGCCAGTCATTCTGGAACACGATTCTGTAGAGTTTTCTTGGTAAAAGGGAATTTGGCCAGTACAACAAAAACAGAATTAAGAGGTTTTCTTTCTAAGAAAAACTCATGTTAAGTATATGTGTAATTAAGCCTATGGATGATAGTACCTGAGGGACGATATTACATCACATTCAAATAAGCAGCAAGTCTTGGGGAACAGCCATCGAAGAAGAAAGACATTGTGTTACTTCAACTGTGAAAACAAGCATTGGTCCATGTAACCAGAAACTAAAAGAAATTGTCACAGGTCAGATAGAAATCAGTCATTTTAGAAGTCAGAGAAAATTAGGCAATAAGACTATCTCTTCTTTTCAATTTTCCTTTGGTTTTCTTTGGCTTTCTTGGTTACATTGGAAATCTAAGTGTTTTTGCTAAGAGAACTGGCATCGTGGGAAGTGGGAAGACAAAGTGTGGATGGATAGGTAGGAGTAGTGAGATTAGTAAATATGGGTGGAATAATGAAGACTTGGCAGCCAATAAGAATTAATTTATGGTTATAAATAGTTTGTCAAGACACATGCATCTAGGGGCATTTTAGAATTGTAGCTAGTTTGAATGTCCCTTGAGCAGATCTAATTAAATAGATGGGAAGCTATTTTACAGTTTTCCATTTTATAAAATAATATTAATGCCTGCTAGTCAGGTGAGGGATTATGATTTATAGATTAGTGAAGCCTTGCAAATTAGCAGAGGCCCCAGGGTGTGAGCAAGTAAGCATGTCAGTTAAAAGTGAAAAATCCAATTCACAGAAATGGTTTTATTCTCTTTTTTATGGTTATTTGTTAAGCAATATGTCTCAACCACTTTTCTAGGTACTAGGGTGGACAAAAGGTAATCAGGTCAGACACAGTCCCTGTCCCTTGTGGGACTGGGAGTCTAAGAGGGAGGGAGAAAAGTCTGGCTTAGTGGAAAGAGCCCTAGCCTGGGAGTCAGAGGACCTGTACTCTAATACCGGCTCTTCCACTTCTCTGCTGTTTGAATTGATCTGCATTTTACATTTGAGGAAACTGAGGCCCAGGGAACTTGTGACTTTCCCTAGGTCATACAGCAGACAAACGAGGGTGCCAGAATTATAACACAGGTCCTTTGACTCCCAGGCCTGTCCTCTTTCCATTTGGCCACAATGCTTCCATCTGTCTCCTTTTGCTTACTATCAAGGATAGCCTCATCTCTATGACTCAGGAGGGGCAGGAAGCTTGGAGAAGCTTGGAGAAGGTAGTCCTTTGGATCTGGAAACTTGGACTAGGTATCTTGAACTAGATTTGCATTTCTCTGCCACTCTCCAGATATTCTTCGGGTAAGGAGATCCCTTTCTAAAAAAAGTAGAAATGTGGATGCTGCTGAGATGTCCAAAATTCAGCAAAAAAAAAAAAAAAGAGAGCAGGTATTCTTGTCTTAAATATGCATTTCAGTTCCTATCACCATGAATTCAGGCAGAAAGATTTTGTCAATTAATTAAAGTGACTAGAGACTGAAGCACCATGGCCTAGTAGAAAGAACATGGGCCTGGAACTCTGGGTCTTTATCCTAGTTCCATCACTTATCTCCTGGGTGCCCCTGTATGAAATAGGTTTCCAATACCTGCTTTTTGTTCATTTGTTTTGTTTTGTTTTAATAGTATTTGTTAAACACTTCTTCCGTGCCAGACATTATACTAAGTGTATTTGTATCTATTTTAGAGACAAACCAATCAGGTTAGATACAGTCCCTGTCTCTCGCAGTGTTCACAGTCTTAATCTCCATTTTACAAATGAGGTAACTGAGGTATGGAGAAGTTGATAGACTTGCCCAAGGTCACAGAGCAACAAGCAGTGGAGCCAGAATAAGAACCCAGGTCTTTCTGACTCCCAGGCCTATGCTCTATCCACTAGGTCATGCTGCTCTCCTGCCCCCTTAAATTGTGATCTGCATGTAGGCTAGGAACTGTGTCCAAATCTGATTATCTTGTATCTACCCCAGTGATCAGTGGAGTGCTTGGCCCATGGTAAGTGCTTAACAAACTATATTATTATTAGTATCACTGATGGACTATGAATGGGCATTGATTCCCCTCTCTCCAGAAAACACCCATAAGTACAATTCTCCAGAAAGTATGAAGTCCCAGAATCACAAGGAAGAAATGCTGAACCAACACTGATGCCTACTCTCTGTGATACAATCCACTCACACACTCTTCAAATTATCAGCTCCTGGTATGATATATGCGCACGATATCTTGTGGAAAAAAATTTCCTGGAAGAAACTCATAGGATGACATTTTTAAAGTCCATGTTTACAGACATAGCAAGGAAAAATAATGGTAGAATTTTAGTTTAGAAAACAGAATAATAACTTTACATCCATGAGTTTCAGGAAACATATAATTAGGATACATCCCACCCTGACCCCTAAGATCATTATTTGCTTCCTGGAGAAATACCCATTGATCTGAGGTTGGTTTGATGAGGTCCTATATGGGGACAGGCAGTGTTAAATAAATCCAACTTCTCTTGCCTATCAAGATGTCTGGGTATAGGTGACAAATATTTTTATTCTCTCCCTCTTCTTGCTTATTCTTCCTCATCCCCCAAATGAGGGAACCTGGGGTCACCATTAGGTCAAAGAAAAGCATAATGTCAATGCCGCGAAGGGGATTTAGCTAGTTTCCTAACTACGATCTGCTGTATTGAGGTCTTAATTTAAACATTCAGAGAAAGGGTTGTTGGAACTTGAAGGGGTTGGTTAGTTTAAAGCAGTAATCCTGTATCAGAGTTATCAAGGTGGATGGCTCAGTTGACATCAGTGGGATGGGACCAAAAACAAGAAAGCATGGCGAATGATGACACCATTTGTTTTCACATTTAGAAAAACAGAAACACATAGTGAAAAGAAGAGAAGGGGAAACTGGAAACAAAGTTTGGCATCCGATTCTACAGAAAGACTTTCCTCCTGGCATTTAATGCTATGTCGAGAAAAAAAAAAAATGAGGCATTTTTAACTTACTTTCCTAAATATATCTACTAAAAAAGAAAACTAAAAAAAAATCAGCAATTAGCAAAGATGTTGGGACTTACAAAATACAGTGAATGTGTTTGATACTCGATACTTAACTTAATAAACTTAAATTAATAATGGTCTCATCATTTCCTGATTTCTCATTTGACTGCATTTGAGAACTCCCCCAAACCAGAGGACTTATTTCTTCATGCAAATACACTCAGCTGCAAGAAGGAGAAAGGAAATTTCTGTCACTAGTTTGAGGTAATGACTATGAGTCTTGGTCCAGTGACAGTGTTAATTTCAAGCCCTGTTAAATACTAGAAATAATATATGTACAATAAGTATTGTATTCAACAGCAAAATTACAATGTAATTATCTGCTTCAGTAGCAGAGCATTAATTACTCTTTGACAAAGCTTGTATCCATAACATGACAGAAAATCTTCAATGGGAAAATATCATTCTAACCTGGATGAGCCCAGATAACCTCTCTTCTCTCTTCATCAGGATTTCAGCTGACTTCAGCAGTTCTCCAGAGCCCCACATTCTTTTCTCTTCAGTGATTTGGACTATACCTACATTTTTAGATTGGTGTGTGATTTGTATTTATTTATTTGAGAGGATAAAATGGGGCATTTTGTTAAAACAAATGAAATATTGAAACATAAGCACAGCTATATCATGTAAAGACACAGTACAGCCTAGAGGAAAGAGCAGAGGCCTGGGGGAGAGAGGACCTGAGTTCTAATCCCAGCTCTGCCACTTGTCTGCTGGGTGACCTAGGGCACATCACTTAATGTCTCTGTGACTCATATTCCCACATTTTCAAAATGGGAATCCAATACCTGTTCTCCCTCCTACTTAAATTGTGAGCCCCACGTGGGACCTAATTATCTCAAATCTATCCCAACATTAAGTATACTGTCTGGCACGTAGTAAGCACTTAAAGAATATCATTATTATTATTTGGAAATGTAACTGCTGAATCAATTTTTATGTGTGTGTTACATTTGTTAAGTGCTTACTGAGTGGTAAGTGGTGAGTGTACTAAGCGCTGTGGTAGATGCAATGCAATCAGATTGGACACCTTCTCGGTTGTGCATGGGACTCACAATCTAAGGGGAGGGAGAACAGGATGAAAGACCTGTGGCTCAGAGAAGGTAAGTGATTCATTCAAGGTCACACAGCAGGCAAAGTGTTAAATCTAGTCAGCGCCATGTCCTCTCATCACAACAAGCTTCTTGTTCTTCCTCTGGGAAGAAGTCACTGAATCATAACTTCCTCTGTATTTCTTCCTTGCCATTTGTCCTCACTTTCCTTTGATCATCTTCTCCCTCCCTCCAGCTTCCCCTTCCAATCAAATCTGAAGTAAACTAAAAGCAGATAGTATTTCCCAGCACTTTACCAAGATAAAAGCCTAGGAACCAGGACAAACTGTGTGATTATATTTTGCTCTTCTTCCATGCCTTTCATCTTGGGATCTCCAAGCATTCCCCAAGTGCTTTAGAAAGTTACTATTATCATCATTTCCCAAATGGAGAAATTGAAACTAAGTGACTTTCTCCAAGGTCATACATCATGTCAGCCAAAATGGAGCACAGTGAGACTTCAAAATGAGATGTTATTTCCTGGCTCTCTTGCTGCCATCCGCAAGATGCCACTTATTCTACTTTGGGCAGAAAGTTAATATTTGAAAACAGGGTGTTTCACTGATTTCTGGATTTAGGACAGAGTCTTCTAGAAAGGAGAACTTATTATAGCTGCCTAAAACTGCCTATAACTACCTAGAAGCAGCAAGGCTTAGTGGATAAAGTATGAACCTGGGAGTCAGAAGGACTTGGGTTTTAATCTCAGATCCACCATGTGTCTGCAGTGTGACCTTGGGCAAGTCACTTCACTTCTCAGTGCTTCAGTTACCTCATCTGTAAAATGGGGATTGAGATGGCTAGCCCCATGTGGGAGAGGGACCATGTCCAACCTGATTAATTCATATCAACCTCAGTGATTAGTTCTTAATACATAGCACTTAATATTATTAATAACAATAATAATAATAAAATGTGAGATATTAAACTGAACTGAATAAAAGAAACAGTAAAATAATATTCTCTTAGCAGGCGATAGTAAGCAAATGAAGAGCTAATATCCATCAATGCCATTTAGGCACACAGTAAGTGCTTAATAAATATGATTGAATGAACAAATGAATGAATGCTTGGGAGAGTACAATACAATAGAGTGGATAGATACAGTCCCTGCCCACAAGGAGTGACAGTCTAGAGGGGGATATGGACATTAATAAAAAGAAATTATAATATATAATATACATTTTTGTATATAGAAATGCACATCTATCCATATATATGTATACGCATGGTATGGTATTCCATTATGATGAAAAGGGGAGGTGTGCTTGTCAAGGAACTAGAACAGAGATCAAAGGTCTACTCTTGCCAGGCACAATGGCATGCTAACACAATATCTTCAAAACCTTCACCCTTCCTTTGTAAGATTTTAAAGTATGATTTGGAATCTATTTGCCATGCTTCCTAAGCTTCAAAGGAAGGTTAAGAACTGACCCTGGGAGAGCGGTATCACATTCAAATTCTGGATGCCCTAAAGACACATGCATGGATTACTAATCACACCTCAATGGAATCCCCTTGCTCTCAACCTCTCTCCCCTTTCTCATCTTTAACTCTGTACACCTTTTGTTTGTTCTGGAGCCTATGACCACACTGCCAATCAATCAATCAATCATATTTTTCAAGCACTTACTGTGTACAGAGAACTGTACTCAGAGCTTGGGAGAATACAATATAACAGGGTTGATAGACACATTTCCTGCCCACAATAAGCTTTCAGTCTAGAGCAGGAGATAGACACTGATACAAATGAATTACAACTATGTACAGAAGTGCTGTGGGGATGAGCACATCTGGCCACCTATTTCCTCACGAAAATCAACACAATCAGGTCTGAGGTCCCCAAAGTCACCCCCCACCTCTCCCCTCCCCCCCACCAACCCTCTCCCCTACTTTCCCATCCTTCCCTGCAGTATCCTCAGAGGAGATCTCCTCCCTCCTCGCAAGTGCCACCCCCTCGACCTGCGCCTCGGACCCCATTCCCTCTCACCTTATTAAAACCATCGCCCCTGCCCTCCTCCCTTCCTTAACTTCTATTTTTAACCACTCAATCTCCAATGGCTCCTTCCCTGCTGCTTTCAAACATGCCCACGTCTCCCCCATCCTAAAAAAACCCGCTCTTGACCCCACTTCCCCCTCCAGTTATCGCCCTATCTCCCTACTACCCTTCCTTTCCAAAATCCTAGAACGAGTCGTCTACAATCGATGCTTAGAATTCCTTAACTCCCATTCTCTCCTAGACCCCCTCCAATCTGGCTTCCGTCCCCTCCACTCTACCGAGACTGCTCTCTCTAAGGTATCCCATGACCTCCTTCTTGCCAAATCCAATGGCTTCTACTCCATTCTGATCCTCCTTGACCTCTCAGCTGCCTTTGACACTGTCGACAATCCCCTCCTCCTCCATACCTTATCTCACCTTAGCTTCACGGACTCCGTCCTCTCCTGGTTCTCCTCTTACCTCTCTGGCCAGTCATTCTCGGTCTCCTTTGCTGGCGCCTCCTCCCCCTCCCATCCTTTAACTGTTGGAGTTCCTCAAGGGTCAGTTCTTGGCCCTCTTCTGTTCTCCATTTACACTCACTCCCTCGGTGAACTCATTCGCTCTCACGGCTTTGACAACCATCTCTACGCAGATGACACGCAGATCTACATCTCCACCCCTGTCCTCTCCCCTTCCCTTCGGGCTCGCATCTCCTCCCGCCTCCGGGACGTCTCCACCTGGATGTCGGCCCGCCACCTAAAACTCAACATGAGCAAGACTGAGCTCCTCATCTTCCCTCCCAAACCCAGTCCTCTCCCAGACTTCTCTATCACCGTGGATGGCACGACCATCCTTCCCGTCTCTCGGGCCCACAATCTCGGTGTCATCCTTGACTCGTCTCTCTCGTTCACCCCACACATCCTATCCGTTACCAAGACCTGCCGGTTTCACCTCTACAATATCGCCAAGATCCGCCCTTTCCTCTCCACCCAAATGGCTACCTTACTGTTACGGGCTCTCATTATATCCCGGTTAGACTACTGTGCCAGCCTTCTCTCTGACCTCCCTTCCTTCTCTCTCGCCCCGCTCTCGTCTATTCTTCACTCCACTGCCCGGCTCATCTTCCTGCAGAAACGATATGGGCATGTCACTCCCCTTCTTAAACAACTCCAGTGGTTGCCTATTGACCTCCGCTCCAAACAAAAACTCCTCACTCTAGGTTTCAAGGCTCTCCATCACCTTGCCCCTTCCTACCTCTCCTCCCTTCTCTCTTTCTACCGCCCACCCCGCACGCTCCGCTCCTCTGCTGCCCACCTCCTCACCGTCCCTCAGTCTCGCCTATCCCGCCGTCGACCCCCGGGCCACGTCCTCCCGCGGTCCTGGAACGCCCTCCCTCCTCACCTCCGCCAAACTGATTCTCTTCCCCTCTTCAAAACCCTACTTAAAACTCACCTCCTCCAAGAGGCCTCCCCAGACTGAGCTCCTCTTCTCCCTCTACTCCCTCTACCACCCCTCCTTTACCTCTCTGCAGCTAAACCCTCTTTTCCCCCTTTCCCTCTGCTCCTCCCCCTCTCCCTTCCCATCCCCTCAGCACTGTACTCGTCTGTTCAACTGTATATATTTCCATTACCCTATTTATTTTGTTAATGAAATGTACATCACCTCGATTCTACTTAGTTGCCATTGTTTTACGAGATGTTCTTCCCCTTGACTCTATTTATTGCCATTGTTCTTGTCTGTCCGTCTCCCCCGATTAGACTGTAAGCCCGTCAAACGGCAGGGACTGTCTCTATCTGTTGCCGACTTGTTCATTCCAAGCACTTAGTACAGTGCTGTGCACATAGTAAGTGCTCAATAAATACTATTGAATGAATGAATGAATGAGGGAGGGGTGAATAAAGGCTGCAAACTCAAATGTAAAGACAGTGCAGAAGGAAGTGGGAGAAGAGGATATAAAGACTTAGTCACAGAAGGTTTCTTGAAGAAAATGTGCTTTCAGTAAGGTTTTGATGGTGGGGAGAGTGATCATCTGTCAGATGCGAAGAAGGAGGGCATTCCAGGAGAGAGGCAGGACATGGGCAAGAGGTGGAGGGTGAGATAGATGAGATCAAAATTCATTCAATAGCATTTATTGAGCGCTTGCTATGTGCAGACCACTATACTAAGCGCTTGGAATGTACAATTCAACAACAGATAGAGACAATCCCTGCCCAATTATGGGCTCACAGTAGGTTGGAATTAGAGGAGTGAAGTGTGCTGCCTGGGCTGTAATAGGAAAGGATCGAGGAAGGTAGGAGTGGGCACGGTGACTGAGTAATTTAAAGCAGATTCTAAGGAGTTTCTGTTTAATGCTCAGGTGGATACGCAATCACTGGAGGTTCTTGAGGAGTGGGGAAACATGGACTGAATGGTTTTGTAGAAAAATGATCACTGACACTACACTCTGTTTGCCAGCCTCCCAGAGGATGGAATGGCCTTTTTGATTCTGTTTTCTATTTTCCTGCATCATCGCACTGTTTCTCAATGTGCTGCCTAAGAGGGAGAATTCTGTCCCAGCTTTTAGTTCTGCATTTCCCACTTCATTTTTTCACTGTTGGGTGTAAGGCTAACCTGCTACAGACTGAATCATCACCCTTTATCTTTGGGTTTATGGTCAGCCTGTAGCTCCTGACCAATTCAGTGAAGTGATTTACAATCATCTGTATATCCAATTGTGGGACTTCAAGGCCCAGGCATCTGCATACTGTAATTCTACCTTTAGTATTAACATAATTAATGAATAGATTGGAAAGAGCAACAACGGGTAGATCGGCTTGGCAACAGCACCCAGGGAAGGGGTTGATAATGTAGCTAAAATGTCTCGGCTTCATGCACGCTGTTTGAACTTGGAAAAGTCGCTTAACTTTTCTTCCCCTCAGTTTCCTCATCTGGAAAATGGGGAATCAATACCAATTTGCCCTTCCCCTTGGATACTGTGATCCTCTTGAGGGGACAAGGAGTGGATGACCTAACTATCTTGTTTGACTCCAGCACTTAGTGCGATGTTCGGAACAAAAGAAGCACTCAACATTCATTATCATTATTACTATTAAAGAGCTAATGTATTATCCCCATTTTAAAAATGAAGAAGCAGAACCTGAGAGGTTAAGTGTCTTCCCCCAAATTACACAGCAAGCCTGTGACAGAGTTGGGACCTGGATGCAAGTAACCTGCCTACATATTGCATACCTTTTCCAATAAGGTCACTTTGCCACCAGTCCAAACCCAGCGACAGATCACTGACAATGCATCGGTATCGAAAAAATATAACGTTTCGGGACACAAAATGTGGAATGGATGATTGATTGCAGATAAGCCTTCTTAATGGATTGACTAAGACTATAATAAACCAATTATATTCATTGCACTTTCCAAATGCTTAATACAGTATTCTGCACACAGTAAGCAGTCAATAAATACAATTGACTGAATGAGTGACTATTGAGTGTTTACTGTGTGCAGAACACTCTACTAAACTCTTGGGAGAGTACAATTTAAAAGAGTTGGAAGGGAAATTCCCTGCCCTTGAGGTGCTTACAATCCAGGCTCATAACTAGGTTCTCACCTTCAGGAGTCATACTGTTAAAATTGAAGGCACTGCATGGCAGAAGAAATTCCAGAACAGACTCTCGGATACTTTTATAAGCTATTTTCTACTGAAATATTTTATTCTTAGAAGAAAAAATGCAATTTATTTTTTGCTTTCAAAGTCTATGAATCTGTACTGTGAACGATTTCAGTCCTGTAACAGTGTTTAAAAGAGCCAGAAAAAGTGACAGCGAAGAGCCCTTCTGTATATATTGGTTGAAAATGCTGACATTGTATCTCTGCTAGATAGGGAAATAATTTTTTGAAAAAAATAGTTTTCAATAAAAGCAACTCAAAGCTATCTCTCTGTAATGATAATGGAGTATATTGTTAGATGTTTCATTACCCGAAACATCTTCTAAAACAAAACAAAGGGAAGGAAAAAAAAGAGCTACTATCAAAGTTAATCCAGTTGAGTGATCTAATGGGTCTTATGTGTCTTACCACAGCAAATGCAGGTATTTAAGATGAGCAAGATCAAGAGTTTAGAGCTTCTTTTATAAAATCTCCTATGCAGCTGAAAAGGATTTTTAAAGATGACATGCTCATCTTGTTCTTCAAGTAGAGGGACTTTGGAAAGAAAGCTTCCCACTCATCTACTGCAATCAACAATTTTTCTTCCCTTCTTTGAAAAGATGTGTGACCAAAATCTGTCTGTAGTGTGTTCACTTTCAAAGACAAGACAGAGGTGTTCATTAATGTCCCGCATATACCATGGCTTGAAGAAATTTCAAAGGGAAAGTCATACAGAGAGAAAACAATTATGTACAACTAAAATCATAAGGCTGCTTGGATGACCTGAGTTTCTAAATAAGTTTCCCTGATATAGTCCAAATGGAAAAAAAAAACCCAAAAATTTGTAATTAACTTCCCTTTTCTAATTATACTGATTATGGTTTGCTATCTCAAAACTTCTCTAAAGTAGTTTATTTTATCTCCCTTTTATTATTAGAGGTCATGAGATCTTAGCGTTAATATATTTTTACCTTTTTTTTTTAACATCCCCTCCAGGATAATAGAAGAAAAAACAATTTGTAACAAAAGAATGCATGTTATCCTTTCTACTGCTGAAGATGCTGAGGTCCGACAAGCACAGTTTTAACTGTGGTGTTTAACAAGTGCTTACTACATGACACAGGCCCTTTCCCATACAGGATTCACAGTCTAGAGGGGCAGAAGAACTATTAATGCCAATGGTAAAGATGAGGAAATTGAGGCACAGAGAAGGGAAGTGACTTGCCTAAAGCCACAGAACAGTTAAGTAGCAGAGCCTGGAGTAGAACCCAGGTCTTCTGATTCTTGGTTCTGGGCTCTAACCACTAAGCAATGCTCCTTCTCCATGGAAGGAGCACTCTATATTATAAACTAGCACCAGCTCTTCCTCAATGAATGTAATGCTGAGGAAATGCCCCAGGATCTCAGAGATGACTCCATCAATACCACTACGAGAAGAAAGACTGTAGATCAGATTGTGGAAATTATACAAGGATCTCATAATTCTCCCTAGCTGGCTAGATCCTAGCCAGAGTTCTCCTGGACAGGCTACTAAAGAAAAGCATGGACGGAATGTTTCCAGAACTAAATAAGGTGGTGTAGATATGAACCTCGCAGCGTGCCAGACATTGTGAAGTCCAGGGACCTTCTAAGACCTCCTTTACCTTTTCATAGCTCTTCTAAAAGCATTTGATGTCATCTTCTGGACTGTGAGTCTGCTGTTGGATAGGGAATGTCTCTATTTGTTGCTGAATTGTACTTTCCAAGCGCTTAGTACAGTCCTCTGCACACAGTAAGTGCTCAATAAATACCATTGAATGAATGAATGAATCATTAGAACTGAGCTCTGGGAATTTCTTGCCACAATTGTCTGCCCTGTGAAGCTCATTAAGATGGAAACAGTGTGGCCAGTAGATAGAGCCCAGACCTGGGATTCAGAAGGACTGGGTTCTAATCCTGGTTCTGCCACTTGTCTGCTTCGTGATCTTGGGAAAGTCACTTCACTTCTATGGGTCACAGTTACCTCATCTGCAAAATGGGGAGTGAGATCATGGGCCCTATGTGAGACATAGACTGTGTTCAACCTAATCAGCATGCATCTACCCAAGAACTTTGTACTGCACTTGGCACATAGTAAGCACTTAAATACCCCCCCAAAAAAAAGAAACACACCCCCACACAAAAAAGATTTTGGAATAACCTATGATGGTGCAGCTGGATGTGCTGGGGATGATGGTGTTTTGTCCAGTCCTTTTTCCATCACTGTTGGATTGAAGCAACAATGAATAATGGACTTCTGTACAATTTAATAATGCAGCTAGGCGGCAGGATGAATGGCGAAGCCTGTATGCAGGAGGAAGCTTTCTGCTGGTCCCCTGGGAAAATCTTCCTGCTCAACTCATTTTGAACATCATCCAAGTCGTAAAGGCAATCTTTCAAGAACTGCAGGCTTTAGGTGACTAAGCCCTAGAAACTCACACACACAAGGAGATATGCAAACGACCATATACTTCTTCACCGTCAAGTGCTGTGGGCTGACAAGAAGTCTAAAGAAAACTGAGGTCTTTTTCAGGCTGCTTCAGGGAAGTCATGCATGCTGCTGAAAATCAATATTGGCTCAGTTAAATGCTTCCACAGAATTCTGTTGATCAGTGTCGTGTCTGTGGGTGCCCTCACGGCACTGACCAATAAATACAACTGACTCCTTAGTATCTTTCACCAGTTCCTCCTCTACCTTCCATCCCCTAACTGTGGCTCAGTTCTGGGTCCCCTTCTATTCTCCATTTACATCCATTACCCTAGAGAATTCATTTGCTTCTTCAGTTTCAACTAACATCTCTACACAGATATTTCCCAAATCTAACTTTCCAGCTCTGACCTCTTTCTTTTCTGTAAACTCACAGCTCTTCCTGCCTTGTTGACCATCCCACTGACATCTCAAACTCAAGATGTACAAAACCAAACTCCTCATCTTCCCACCTAAACTCTCTCCTCCCCCTAATATTCCATCACTGTTTATTATCTTTATTGTTGCCAAAAATAATGTTGATAATACAATGATGTCACTTTTTAAGCATTTACTATGTGCCAAGGACTGTTCGAAGCACTGGAGTAGATACATGGTTAATCAGGTTAGGCACAGTTGGCAAGAAGCAGCATGGCATGTTTTGATTTCCATCTCCCCATCTTCTAGACTGTAGCCCGTTACAGGCAGAGATTGTCTCTATTTGTTGCTGAATTGTACTTTCCTAGCACCTAGTGCAATGCTCTGCACACAGTAAGTGCTCAGTAAATAGGATTGAATGAATGAATAGGGGATGGAACATGGGCCTGGGAGTCAGAAGGTCATGGGTTCTAATTCTGGCTCTGCTACTTGTCTGCTGTGTGATCTTAGGAGACTCACTTCACTTCTCTGTGCCTCAGTTACCTCATCTGTAAAATGAGGATTGAGACTATGAGCCCCACATGGGACAAGGACTGTATCCAACTTGATTTGCTTGTTTCCACTCCAGTGTTTAATACAGTGCCTGAAACAAAGGGAGCACTTAACAAATGCCATTATTATTATTATTAATACTGCCATTCTGTCTTCCTCACAAGTCTGCAACTTTGACCTTATCCTTGACTTATCTCACTCATTCCCCATGAAAAATCAGTCATTCAACAAATCTGGTTGGTACTACCTTCATAATATCCTTAGACACTGCCTCTTCCTCCCCATTCAATCTGCTACCACATCGGTCCAAGCGCTCCTTATAATTTTCTCAACTACTACATCAGCTTATTTTCTGACCCCTCTGCCTCTGGCCTCTCATTTCTCCAGCCCATACTTCACTCTTCTGTCCAGATCTACTTTTTATTCACAACTAATCACATCCATTCATCTCCACATGAAACAGAAACTCCTCACCATCAACATTAAGACAATCAGCTCTCTCTCCCATCTCTCCTTACTCCTCTGGTGCAACAACTCAGCCCATGCACTTCACTACCCTTATACCAATGTCTACCTCATCTATTACTGCTGACCATTGAATGAATGAATGAATGATCACTACCTTATACTCTCCATATTGCCTGGAACTCCATCCCTTTCATCTCCTACTACCTCCACTTTCTCCAACTATAAAATCTTTATAAAATCATCCTTATACTCTGTTGCTTCCTCTATCTGTAATTCATTTTAATGTCTGTCTCTCCTATTATATTGTAAACTTCTTGAAGGTTGAACTCATATTTACCCACTCAGTTGTACTCACCCAAGTGGTTAGTGTCTACAGAGTACTGAGTACTAATGTTCAGTGAGCACTAATGAGTGATGATGAAATATCCTGTTGAATGTGTGGATGACTTAAAAGGCCAACATGGGACGACAATCTCAATCACATTAACACAGAAATAGTCTGACCCGTGTTATATTGTCAAGTTTGATATATGAATCAGTTAATCGATGGTGTTCCCTGAGTGCTTCCGGAAAATGGTTTCCAATTTTTCTTCCTCCTCTCATGTCTTAAGTTTTGTTTGAAGACATGGTGAGCTCTCCACAAGCTACCTTATTAATGACTGTTTGTGATCCCGCGAACAACAAGAAGGAAGACACTGGGCGAAGGCACTGATGGGCTCTACCTGAGGCAGGTGATTGTGGGCCTGTGGGGGGCAGAGCACAGAGGGAGGCTCAGCTTTCTCTCCCTGTTCTACCTAGTAATGGGCCTTGGCCAATAAACGACTGCCACGTAGAACCACAGATGTGACACCTAAAACAGATAAAAGGTGGTTGCTTTGAATCATAAGAAGTCAATCTAGGAGGCTGAGTGAAGCACCTGGAGTAGACATATACAGAGAAGAAGCAAGAAGGAAGCACACTGAGAGCAGCAGAAGTACCAGAAGATCAGCATTCAGAAGGAACAGAAGGCAGCAGCACTTGGAAGCAGAAAGAAGGGTCATCAGCAGAATGGGCTCCCTTGACCAGCAGACTGGTATTGGACCCTTGGTGGAGTGGAGTGACTAGTCACCTCTCTACAGCTAAACCCTCTTCTCCCCCCTTTCCCTCTGCTCCTTCCCCTCTCCCATCCCATCCCCTCAGCACTGTACTCGTCCACTCAACTGTATATATCTTCATTACCCTATTTATTTTGTTAATGAGATGTACATCACCTTGATTCTATTTATTTGCTATTGTTTTAATGAGATGTTCTTCCCCTTGATTCTATTTATTGCCATTGTTCTTGTCTGTCTGTCTCCCCCGATTAGACTGTAAGCCCGTCAAAGGGCAGGGACTGTCTCTATCTCTTACCGATTTGTACATTCCAAACTCTTAGTACAGAGCTCTGCACATAGTAAGCGCTCAATAAATACTATTGAATGAATGAATGAATGAGAGTGTGTATGTATCACTCCCTTGCACCGTGGTAAAACTAAGTAAAAGACTTTCCACAGTAACCTTGGGAATCAAAGATGTGGTTTTTCTTTACTACATGTCACCAAGACTTCCCCCGTCCAGGAAGGTCCTGGTTGGTACAAACTGGTGGGGGGTAGCGATAAAAATGAGCCACTTTTTTATGGATTGCAATGCATCCGGTTCACTTGTCTGCTCTGTGACCTGAGGCAAGTCACTTCACTTCTCTGGGCCTCAGTTATCTCATCTGTAAAATGGAGATTGAGACTGTGAGCCCCACATGGGACAGGGACTGTGTCCAACTTGATTTGCTTGTATAGACCTAAGTGCTTAATACAGTGCCTGTCATATAGTAAATGCTTAACAAATACCACAATTATTATTACTGTTACTTACCTTCTGCTATTAACTGCAATTAATCCTGAGAGTTACAGTATTATCTGAGACTTTATTAGAGAAGCAGCATAGCTCAGTGGAAAAAGCACAGGCTCGGGAGTCAGAGGTCATGGGTTCAAATCCCCCCTCCGCTGCACGTCAGCTCTGTTATTTTGGGCAAGTCACAACTTCTCTGTGCCTCAGTTACCTCACCTGTAAAATGGGGATTAAGACTGTGAGCCCCACGTGGGACAACCTGATCACCTTGTATCCTCCCCAGCGCTTAGAACAGTGCTTAACAAATGGCATCATTATTATCATCATTATAATTATTTCAAATGCTTCTACATTCCTTGATTTGGATTTTCCATTTTCAGCTCTCCAAAGAGCAGTTGTTTGAGACTCTCCATTTTCTCAGGTACCCCACCTGGGATAGCTGTGATGAAGTGATCCTAGCGTCCAGCACTTAATTTTTTTTCTGATCTCATCTCATTCGATGTGTATTATGATACCTAAACAATATAGTATCTCTCAAATGCATTGCAGGAATCACTGATAAATGACCAAACTTTAACTAAGGCCTTCTGTTGATTTCTCTGTCAGAAACATAAAGTTCCTTTTAGACTTTCAACTTGTTGAGGGAAAGAATCATGGGTACTAACTCTGGTAGTACTCCAAGCATTTAGTATAATACTCCACACACTAAATGCTCAATAAATGGTACCGATTGATTCATTTGATAGGTTGAAATTTTGCTTTCCAAAGGTGACAATAGCCCTTCTAGGGTTAATAGAATGGAATATACAATTGACAATATATATTCAGAATTGGATTCAGTCTTAAGTAACAAAATGAGTTTTTATTGGAGGGATTAGAGGGGAGAGACTGAATGAAAAATTTAAAAAGGAGGATTATTGAGGCCATCAATAATAAGACTCTTCCCACTTTGTGTGTCCTTGAATGTTTAATTGCAGTAGCATTCCACCCCAAAATAAAGGACAAAACTTATCTATAATGAGCAAGCAACAGGTCTAGTATGTTATGGATGACTAATCTTCTGACCGTTTAAAATATTTCAAGTTTTGCAGGTTTTCCTCAACTCAATCAGTCCTTGAACAAATTATTTTAGAGTGCAACTTTACTTGGAAAGCAACTGGGTCTCAATGTTTTGTCACTACCTTTCTCTTAGCCACAGTTCGGTATGTTTAGCTGTAAATTGATCAGACACTGAGCAGTATTGGTGAGCAGTGATGAAAGGGCAAGACGTTAGACAAGGAAGCAGAAAACCGAATCAAGAAGACCAGCCCATCCTTTGGGAGATGGTCAAACAGAATATGGTGACATCTTGGTATCAAACTCCACAGCAAATTCAAAGTCAACCGACCTTTAGAGCTCTAGTGGTGTTACCCAACTTGGAGGAGTTCCATCAGCTTTACCTATGGGCCAATCTTGCTATCAGTTCCTATTACCTAGCTATCCTTGCTAATAATACCCAAAATTGACTATATGTTGAGTCCCTCTTCTCTACCCCATTCCCCTCCCCACAGCCCTTGTGTATATTTGTTTATATTATTTATTACTCTATTAATGATGTCCATAGTTCTATGATTCTATTTATTTTGATGGTATTGATGCCTACCTGTTTTGTTTTGCTGCCTGTCTCCCTTTTTAGACTGTGAGCCCGTTGTTGGGCAGGGATTGTCTCTATTTGTTGCTGAATTGTACATTCCAAGTGCTTAGTATAGTGTTCTGCAGATATTAAGTGCTCAATAAATACAATGGAATGAATGAATGAAAGATGAAAGCCAGGAGAACAGAGGAAGCATTTTAAGGCTGCAGTAAAATAAAGCCCCAGACAACGCTGCATCTCAGCTGAAAATGGAGATCCAACTGCTAATCCAAGTACCTTCCTATCTTTAGACAAAAGGTAAAGCAAAACACAGCTTTCTTTGAGCTAAGCCTTCACAAGAAAAGAGACACTAAGAGGCCCAAGAGAAAACAGTACGTAGTACCATAAAAATTACACATAAAAACAAAAGTGGCCACTGTTTTATGGGTACAAAGTTGTTGGAACTGTTGATCCCTCCTTGGCCTTTTCAGCCACACAGGTTCTCATAGAAAACACAATTGCCATCAGTGGCACCATCTTCAAAAATGGACAACTATATTTATCCTGTAGAACTATGTACACCTGCCCCTCTCAGGGTGGCACCTGGAGAGTTTCCAGTCCTCTACCAGTCTCAACTATGGGAGAGAGAGTCAAGCAGAGGCCTACCCATTCCATTGCTAGCTTGGCCAGTGGCTAGTGAGTGGAAAGCAATCTACTACAAGTCAAAACTCACCCGTGCTGGGCAATAACGGCATGGGAGAGAGTCGAGGGCAGAGACTCCCGTTTACTGTGTGGAAGGTGGCAATTGTAAACCACTTCTGTATTTTTAGCAAGAAACCTCTCTGGATCCATTACCGGAACAATTGCAGATGGAGATTGGGGTGTTCTGGGAGAGATGTATCCATGTTGTCACTATGGGTTGGAAATGACTTGACGGCATAAGCCAAGTACATCTGATACGTCTATGATATTCACAGTTGTTTAATTATGGATATAATACTTCATTGATCACTGTATACATATACACACATATATCTATATTGACAGGGATATAAATATGTATGTATATATGAATGTAGGTACATATATAATACATACATTATGCATGTATATATTAACATACATATGCAGATGTAATAATAATGATGATAATAATAATTGTAGTCTTTAAGTGCTTACTATGTGCCAGGCACTGTTCTAAGCACTGGGTAGATAAAAGCTAATTAGGTTGGACACAGTCCATGTCCCATCTAGGGCTCACAGTCAATCTCCATTTTACAGATGAGGGAGAGGCACAGAGAAGTTAAGTGAGTTGTCCGAGGTCACATAACAGACAATTGGTGGAGCTAGGATAAGAACCCAGGTCTTTCTGACTCCCAAGCCTGTGCTCTATCCATTAGGTCACACTACCTCTCTATATGCACAAACACATATATGTGTTATTAAATCCCTGGGAGAGTATAATAAATTATTAGACATAATCCCGACCCACAAGTACCTTATAATCTTACTAATAAGGAGCTTCTTCCTCTCTGGAAGCTTGTAATGGACAGGGAATGTGTCTACCAACCATTTGTATTGCACTGTTCCAATTACTTGCTCCGGTACTCTGCATGTAGTAAGTGCTCAATAAATGCCATTGATTGATTGATTGATTCTCCTTTGGTATGGCTGATACTGAAATTGCTGAGATGATCTTCACTTAAAAGAACCTATAATTTGACTCACCACCATTTAGAAGCTTACAACTAAGCAGTCCATCAATCAATCAATCGATCATGTTTACTGACAGCTTATTGTGTGCGGAGCCCTGTACTAAGCACTTGGACAAGTACAATACAACCGAGTTGGTAGACACAATCCATGATCACAAGAAGCTTACAGTCTGCAGGGTGAGACAGATATTAAAATAGATTAAGGATGGGGAAAGAGTATAGCCTAAGAATATTTACATTAGTGGAGCATAAAGTATAGACATTACTATTGATGTTTTCATCTTTTCCGCAACATAATAGTTGCAGGGACTCAACACAGCTTCTTGTCAATGACAAATATACCTCTGTAAAGTATTTAAATGTGCAAAACACTGCATTGTGTTGGGTGAAAAAAGGAAAAAAAAAAACATTTAATTTAAGCCAATAAACTTAGGGTGATTCTAGAGTATAACATTGTTGGTAGGCATGAACCCTACCGTCAAGGAATTTATGGTCCAGGGGGAATTTTATTTAGTTTCATGAACTTATTCAGAGGCCCTCGTTACTAAAACAGTCATAAACATCCAGGATGTAATAAAATGAACATCCTGAAAATGAATTTTCAAGATGATCTAATGCATCCTTTGGCTTCAGTTAGTGAATCAGTGGTATTTACTGAATGCCCACTTAGTTTCTCCTACTCTCTCACTCTCTCTGCCCTCAAGGAGCTTAGGATCTAACAAGGACCATCACCCAAAGTTAGATATCTTTCCTCTTTGTAAATATTGTTAAGCAATCAAAATTCAGAGTCTCTTTGGGCAATCTGTTCCAACATTTAATGATGTTTACTGCCTGTAGGAAGACGTGGGTTCCTTATCCAGCTCTGCCACATGTCTGCTATGTGATCTTGGACAAGACACTTAACTTCTCTGTGCCTCAGTGATCTCATTTCTAAAATGTGGATTAAAACTGTGAGCCCCATGTGGGACATGGACTGTGTCCAACTTGATTATCTTGTAAGGCTTGACACAATGTAAGCACTTTATGAATACCTTAAACAAAGAGGTAACCTCTACCTTCTTTGAATATCCTCTTTTCATCTGTATTGGTATAGAAAATCAATCAATCATATTTACTGTACACTTACTGAGTGCAGAACACTGAAATAAGCCCCTGGGGGGAGTAGAGTACAATAGAGTTGGTAGACATGGTCCTCCCTTCTCCTCGGCCCCCATTTGCCTATAACGTAGGAGTTACTACAGAACCTCATGTTATGGGAAAATTGCATTGAAGTGACCATTAATTCAATGAGAATACCACCACGACTGATATTTTGTACAAAATAATGTATTACTATGTCTCCCACATGCTACTCACAATATACTCTTATCACTCATTGTTTCATACAATGATTAAAACTGTAAAGTTTCAAAACCACAATGAAATACGAAGTACTTTATGGTCCTGCCAGTGGGCCTGAGGTTAAGACAGCATCTAGGATATCACAGAGAATGTTTCTTATTATACTGTATCTATTTATCATGTCCAAAATTTTCTTAATTATTTCATAAAGTAACTATGACTGACTAGATTTTAAACTCCTTGAGGGAAGGGATCACATCTACCAAATCAGAGAAGCAGCATGGCCTAGTGGAAAGGACACAGACCTGGAAATCAGAGGATCTGGGTTCTAATTCTGGCTCTACCACTTGCCTGCTGTGTGACTGTGGGTAAGTCACTTAACTTTTCTGTACCTCAGTTCCCTCACCTGCAAAATGGATATTCAATACCTGTTCCCCATCACTTAGATTGTGAACCCCATGTGGGACCTAATTATCTTTTACAGTTCTTGATACATGGAAAGTGCTTAACAAACACCACAATTATTATTATTATTAACTCTATTGTATCCAACTCTCCCAATCACTTTGTATAGTGCCCTGCACACAGTATACACTCAATATATACCACTGGTCAACTGAATGTGTGATGAAAACATGTACTATAGCAGATCATGATCATTTTCAATTATTATTATTATTATTATTATTAGTTAAGTGCTTACTAGGTCCCCCTCTCAGGGTCACACCTGGAGAGTTCCCAGTATTCTACCAGACTCGACTACAGAAGGGAGAGTCAAGCAGAGGCCTACCCATTCCATTCGTAGCTTGGCCAGTGGCTAATGAGTGGAAGGTGATCTGCTACAAGTCAAAACTCACCTGTGCTGGGCAGAAGTGGCACGGGAGAGAATCAAGGGTGAAGACTCAAGTTTACTGAGAGGAAGAAGGCAGTGGTAAACTACTTCTGTATTTTTATGGAGAAAGCTCTATGGATCCACTACCAGAATAATTGCAGGTGGAGGTAGGGCGTTCTGGGAGAGATGTGTCCATGGCATCACTATGGGTCAAAGATGACTCGATGGCATAAGAAAAGACAAGACAAGATAACTAGGTGCCAATCCCTCTACTAAGCACTAGGGTAGATATAAGATGATCAGGAACTGAGGCAAAGAGAAATTAAGATTAATAATAATAGTAATGATGGTATTTGTTAAGCGCTTACTATGTGCCAAGCACTGTTCTAAGTGCAGGGGTAGAAACATGCTATTCAGGTTGGATACAGTCCCTGTTCCATATGTTGCTCAGAGTCTTAATCCCCATTTCACAGATGAGGTAATTGAGACACAGAGACGTATAGTGACTTGCTCAAGGTCACACAGCAGACAAGTGGGGGTGCAGGATTAGTATTCAGGTCCTTCTGACTCCCAAGACCTGTTCTCTATCCACTAGGCCATGCTGCTTCCCTGACCTCTTGCTTTCTTCATGGATATCGGTATCAACCAAAGCATGACAGTGTGTAAGCTGAACTTATTAAAGCTATAGTAAGAGCATTCTTGCAACATGGATTCCGTTTTAATGAGCAGATTTCACCAGACCTTGAAATTGATCTAGACCTGCATGTCACACCTGAATTCCTAATGTAGATGTCCAAAATAACCTCCATGAAATCTGGTGGGCAGAAAGGAAATGAAGATCCGCTCTTGGAGCACCAACCTAAATCAGCCCTTCAGAAACCATTTTTTTGCCTGACATTCACTTATTTAATCTTATTTTTTGAGCATTTACTGTATGCAGAGCACTGTACTATGTCCTTGAGAGAGTACAATACAACAGATTTAGGAGAAACTTTCCCCGCCCTCAATGAGCTTACAGTCTAGACGGGGAGACAGGCATTTAATATATATAAATATGTTATATACATCAATGCTGTGGGTCTGGGAGGGGGGTTGAATAGAGGAAACAAGACAGGGCAGGGCAGAAGGGAGTGTGAGAAGAGGAAATCTTCTGAAATTCCTCATCATTATCATTATCAACCAAATTTATTGAGATCCTACTGAATGGAGAGAACTGTGCTGAGTGCTTAGGAGAGGGAAACAGGAGGAAGATAGTGATCACTGAAAACCAGCAGGGATACCACAGTTCCTTGAGACCCTTTGAGGCAAATTCAAAATGTGAAATTCAAATTTCAAATGTTGAATTCAAAATCCTGTACCATTTGATTGCAGCTAATAGTGAATTAGAGAAGCAGTGTGGCTCAGTGGTAAGAACATGGGTTTGGGAGTCAGAGGACGTGGGTTCTAATCCTAGACCCACCACTTGCCTGCTGTGTGACTTTGGGCAAATCACTTCACTTCTCTGTGCCTCAGTTACCTCATCTGTTAAATGGGGATTAAAAGTGCGAGCGCCATGTGGGAAAACCTGATTACCTTGTATCTACCCCAGTGCTTAGAACAGTGCTTGGCACACAGTAAGGGCTTAATAAATACAATTATTATTATTATCATTATAGTCTAGATACCAGGCTAACTCCTCTAAGGTTTTCAGGTTATCCCACATGGGACTCATAAATGAGGCACAGATGAGGTAACTGAGGCACAGAGTAGTTAAGTGGTTTGCTCAAGGTCACACAGCAGACAAGTGGTGGAGCCTGGATTAGAACACAAGTCTTCTGACTCGCAGGCCTGTGCTCTTTCCCTTAGGCAACACTGCCTCTCCCCCATGAGAATATCTTATAAATAATGGGTATATTCCATTACTGGGTGCTTTTGGGTGTAGAGAAGTGACAGAGGAGTTACGATGAATGTGCTGAAATTGAAATTGTGATGAATATGCTGCATGGCAGTCTTTCAATGCAGGTGGTCTTTCAGTGCAGAAGCCCTGAATTTCCATTTCAATCTGGCTTCCACTCGATTGATTTAATGAGAGGTGTACAATGCGCTGAAGAACCACCATCTAATTAACTAGCATTTATGAAGGCCTTTGAGATTTTTAGACAAAGTCAAAGAGGCTATTTTTATTAACTGTTACTCTTGTGCAACACCAAGTTTTGTTGGGTACCAAAGCTGTATCATTAACTAATTTGCTCCTTCATTTACTATTAATTATACAGGATTGCCCAAGGTGAAGTATTAATATATCAGCAAATTGTTGTAACTGAGCTTTATTAATTCAGCAGAATGTGAAGTGCTGGAGAGAGTGTGACGGGAGAGTTCACACATATTACTAGATGGAATTCCCCAAGAATCTTATATTTGGGAGGCAGCCTGGCCTAGTGGATAGGGCTATAGATGCCTGTCTATTTGTTTGGTTTTCTCGTCTGTCTCCCCCCGTTTTAGACTGTGAGCCCATTGTTGGGTAGGGATTGTCTCTATTTCTTGCTGAATTGTACTTTCCAACCGTTTAGTACAGTGCTCTGCACACAGTAAGTGCTCAATAAATATGATTGAATGCCCTGAGAGTCAGAAGACATGAGTTCTAATCCTTTCTTTGTCAGTTGCCTGCAGTGTGATCTTGGGCAAGTTACTGTGCCCCAATTTCAATATCTGGAAAATAGGAATTAAGTACCTGCTTTCCCTCCTACCTAGATGGTGAGTCGGGTGTTGGATGGACTGTATCTAGGGAATGTGTCTGTTGTATTGTTATATTATACTCTCTCAAATGCTTAGTACAGTGCTCTGCACACAGTAAGCACTCAATAAATACAACTGAATGACTGACTTTATTATCTCTATATATACTGTATCTACTCCAAATTTGGTATAGTGCTGAGCACAGGGCAGTGTCTTAAAAAAACACTATTATTATCATTAACATTGTCATTATCATTATCTCATAATCCTTGACTCAGCCCCTTCCAGGCAATGGGTGGGTGTGTTTGTGTATGAATGTGGGTGTGTGTGCATCTGAGAGAAAGGGAGAGGGAGAGAGAGAGAGAAAGAGAGAACAATTACAGTTTTGAAAATGGGCTGAAATGGCATAGAAGTCTACCGGAAAGTACCAAGGTAGGAGAGTCAGGTGTCCTGTATTCCAAACCCATTCCTCCACTTGTCTGCTATATGAACTTGAAAAGTCGCACAACTTCTCTGTGTCTCAGTTTCCTCTTATGGGTTTTTCTACTTTTCTCAACCTAACTCCACCTCTGAGTTACTAAAAGCTTCCAGAAATGTTGAGAAGACTTGGTCTCCTTGTCTTACGTTACTGCTGCAAAGTACTGGGAAAGATACAAAAGAATCAGATGAGACACAGTCCCTGTCCAATACAGGGTTCCAAGCTAAGTAGCAGGGAGGATAGATATTTAAACCTATTTTACAGAGAGGAAACTGAGTCACAGAGCAGTTTAGTGATCTGCCCACAATCACACAGTAATCAAGGGAGAGAGTCTGAACTGGAAGCCAGGTCTTCTGACTTCCAGGCCCTAGCTCTTTCCATTAGGCCACACTGCTTCTCATCCTGCTGCTGCTTAAACCCAAATCACCTGGGCCCTCCTCAAAAATAGATCAGCTCTGATCTGATTAATCTGGAATTAAAAAAAAAAATTCTTGTCATCCGGCTTTGTTTCTAATTCTAACTTCAGAATGCCACAGTCCTGTCCCTCCACATAAACCAAGGAGACTTTGGCTGATTTTCATATAAATGGCCATCTCCCCTGACTCCCAGAATAGTATGAAACAAGTAAAAAACAAAACAAAACAAAAAATTAATAATCCATATACCATTGCATCTTTTCCTGAGGCTTTTCCAAGTTTAAAGGTAGTCATTCAGTCGTATTTATTGAGCACTATGTGCAGAGCACTGTATGAAGTGCTTGGGAGAGTACAATATAACAATGAATAGATATATTCCCTACCCACAACGAGCTTACAGTGTGGAGGAAGGAAGGTTGATAGTTTTGCTGTTATGACTTCTTGCTAGTGTGATCACCATTTAACAGCAGGCCGGTGGGTTTATTTCATGAATGGTTGTACTTTCGGTTAGTAAAATGCCATCCCCAGAACGATTCCAGAGTCCCACAGTGTCAGTCGCCTCATCCCTTCAGATTAATTAAATAGGCCTTTTCTGTTTGCTCTGCGGGGCTGGGGAACTCTTTTATTTGTGGCCTTGTGGGAAAAGCTATTTTAAAAGGATTTTGAAGTTCCTGGACAATTTAGAGAGATATACTGTTGTGATCAAAATGAAGGGTTTTTTTTTTTTATAAAAATACTTAGAAAGCCTGCCTTCTAAACATGAAATGGTTTAAAAATATTTTTAAACCATTCAAATGATGACAGGTTAGTTCTAAGGTAAGCTGACCCCCTGATATCAGATACGATGATGGTGTCCTCAAAAAAGTAATTGCTGGAATGGGTTGGGGAATATGGATTCCCAGTTAGACAATTGGTCAGTCCTTCTGAGACTCTTTCTCTGTATCCTCATCCCTCAAATGTGCTTTGAGAGACCCCCTTTCTCTTCAACTATAATCTCTAAGTGTATGATTCCCAAATCTACCTCTTCAGTCCCAACCACTCTCCTTCTCTACAGTCTCGCATTTCTTCTTGCCTTCAATACATCTCTGCTTGGATGTCCTGTTGACATGTCAAACTTGACATGTCCAAAACAGAAGTCTTCATCTTTCTACCCAAAACCTATCCTCCCTCTGTCTTTCCCACCACTTTAGACAACACCACTATTGACCCTGCCTCATAAACCTGTAACCTGGATATTATCCTCAATTAATCTCTGTCATTCAGCCTACATATTCAATCCACCATGAAATCCTGTTGGTTCTGACTTCACAACATCTATAGAGTCCACTCTTTCCCCTCCATTTGGACTTCTACTAGACTGATCCAAACACACATCATTTTCCACCTTGACAACTGCCTCAGGCTCCTCATTACCTTCCTGCATCCTACCTCTCTTCTCTCCAGTCCATACTTCACTTTGCTGCCCAGATCATTTTTTCTGGAAAACACATTCAGTCCATATGTCTCCACTCCTCAAAAACCTCCAGTGGTTCCCCATCCTCCATTGCCTTGAATAGAAACTCCTCACCATTGGCTTTAGGAATGTAATCAGCTCTCTTCCTCCTATCTAACTTCACTGATTTCCTGCTGGAAATCACTGTTCTCCCACTTCCTTCTGTGTTGCCCTTATACTTGGATTCTTCGCTTGATTCACCTTCCTTCAACCCCAAAGAATTTATGAACATAACCATAATTGATTCATTACATTAATGTCTGTTTCCCCCTCTAGACTGTTAGCTTTTTGTGGGCAGGGAATATGTCTACCAACTCTGCAACACTGTATTGTACACAATAAGCACTCAAGAAATACAACTGATTGATTGATTGATTGAAGGCGCATTTCCTCCAAGAGCGCTTATTTCTTCTTACCCCACTCCCTTCTGAATTGCATTTGCACTTAGATTTTTTTTCATTTATTCACCCCTCTCTCAGCCCCACAGCACTTACATACATATTGGTAATTATTGTCTGTTTCCTCCTCTGGACTGAAAATTCTGTCCAGTGTGTGAACCAGCCCTCACACTCTGTTCTCTACATCAACCAACTCCCTGTACCTTGATTTTTTCTACCTTGCCACTTTCCCCTTTCCACATCCACCTCAATCAATCAATCATATTTTTTGAGCACTTAACTATATGCAGAGTGCCATACTAAAAGCTTAAGAGAGTGGAATATAGCAGAGTTTGTAGGCATGTTTCCTGCCCACAAGGAATTTTCAGTCCAGAAAAGGAGAAAGACATTAATGTAAATAATTAAATTATCAATATGTATGTAAGTGCTGTGGGGCTGAGGGAGGGGTGAATAAAGGGAAATAATCCAAGTGCAAATGCAATTCAGAAGGGAGTGGGGTAAGAGGAAATAAGCGCTCTTGGAGGAAATGCACCTTCAATCAATCAATCATTTGTATTTATTGAGTGCTTATTGTATGCAATACCGTATTGCAGAGCTGGTAGACATATTCCCTGTCCACAAAAAGCTAACAGTTTAGAGGGGGAAACAGACATTAATGTCAATAAATTAATTATGGTTACGTTCATAAGTTCTTTGGAGCTGAGGGAGGGTGAATCAAGCAGAGAATCCAAGTATAAGGATGACACAGAAGGGAGTGGGAGAAGAGGAAATTCAATAGAGCTTTGAAGGTAAGGAGAGTGAGCATCAACTATGAAGAGGAGGACATTCCAGGCCAGAGCAAGGACATGGACGAGAGGCAGGCGACGAGAAAGACAAGATCGAGGTACAGTGACTAGGTTGGCATTAAATGAGTGAAGTTTGCAGGTTGGGTTGTAGTAGGAAATCAGGGAGATAAGGTAAGAGGAGTAGGAGCTTCCTCCAAGTGCTTAGTACAGTGCTCTGCATACAGTAAGCACTCAATTAAAACCTTTGATTTTTTTACCACAACCATAGTATTTTCCTGGCTCTTCCTTATTTTTTAACTCTCATATCCATTCTGTTCTGAAACCTTTAAGGCAGTCTCCTTCTTACTTATCTTTCTTTTATTTTAATGGAGCTAACAGTTTATGTTCTTTCCTAGCTAAGCCCACAATGTGCAGTGTTCTCGATTCTCCTGCCTTCGATGCTTTTCTCAAACCCTGGCTCCTGCCTGGATGAGAAGCAATGTGGCATAGTGGATAGAGCATGTGATTGGGCATCAGAAAGTCATGGGTTCTAATCCCAGCTCTGCCACTTGTCTGCTCTGTGACCTTGGGAAAGTCACATCACTTCTCTGTGCCTCAGTTACCTCATAATAATAGTAATGATCAGCGTTTATTAAGCACTTACTATGTGTTAAGCACTGTTCTAAGAGCCGGTGTAGATACAAGGTTATCAGGTTGTCCCATGTGGGGCTCACAGTCTTATTCCCCATTTTCCAGATGAGGTAACTGAAGCACAGAGAAGTTAAGTGACTTGCCCAATACCACACAGCTGACAAGTGGCAGAGCTGGGCTTAGAACCCACAACCTCTGACTCCCAAGCCCTTGCTCTTTCCACTAAGCCATGCTGCTTATCTGCAAAATGGGGATTGAAACTGTGAGCCCCTTGTGGGACAGGGACTTTGTCCAACCCACTTTGCTTGTACCCACCCCAGCACTTAGTACATGCCTGGTACATAGTAAGCATTCAAGAAATACCATAATTATTATAATTATTCTATCTCCCTTTCAAATACCCCAACCACAACTCTTCCCATTCTCAAAGTCATTCCAAACCCTCTGTTAACCTTCATCATCCTTGTTTATGGTCATCCAAGAGCTACTCTTTGTACATATATTTTGTTCCTTAGCACCTGCATAGTCTTGATTTCGTTAATTGACTCATGTTTATTCATGTATTTATCCTTCCATACTTTTTCTCCCTATGTCCATAGGATTTTATTTGTTTTTCTTTTTTCATTTGCTTGTTTTTCAATCGTATTGTATCAGGAACTGTAGTAAGCACTGGGGTAGATATGAGCTAATCAGTTTGGACACAGTCTTTGCCACTCATGAGGATAACAGTCTTAGGCCCCATTTTACAGTTGAAGTAACCAAGGCACTGAGAAGTGGAGTGACATGCCCAAGTTCACAATGCAGACAAGTGGCTGAGCCAGAATTAGAACCCAGGTTCTTCTGACTCCCCAGTCCAGGCCTACGCACTAGGCCACGGTGTACTGTTTATCTGACTTTTTATTTAAGAGTTTAGATTTTCCTAAAGGTATAGCAAATTGCATACTAAAAAGTAACGGAAAAGAATTATTCTGCCGAGTCTCTTTTGAATACACTTCTCAAGATTATGACTTTTTGCTTTATCTAGAACAGAGAGGAGGTAAAAGTTACTGCAGCATTTTATTGCTTTAAGCTTTTGCAACATATTGCAACGTGTCATTATATAATTGTAAATTGAATATAATTCTGTAATTTTCTTTATTAATGTATACAGATTTATGGTACTGATGCCTACCACCCCATTTATAAAACAGTGAAACAGGATATATAATTCCCAGGCTCCTTTCTTATTTTAATTTAACCACACTTGGTTTAATTTCCCTGCCCTTTTGATCAGGATTTTGGATAATAAACATAAGAGAAACTTTTTTTTATATCAGAAGTAATTAACCCCAAGTGCCTGGTCTTTCTTAGAATAGAACAGGTTATAATTGGTAGGGCTTTTACACTGTGCCTTTCATATTCAAAGGACTGCAACAGGCTTCAAGTCCTCCTTTAGGTAAATCCAAACAATACTGTGACCATAAAGGGCTAAAGAAACAGTTATTACACAATCAGGTCAGGCACAAAGTGTTTGGCTGCTAGAATTACTTTTAAATGAAGGGAGGAGAGTAATGAAAGACTTCAGGCCATTTCTCCCCTCTCCTCAAAAATCTCCAGGACGTGCCTCTAGATCCTGAACTTGTTGAGAGGAGAGTATGTATCTACTAACCCTGTTGTATTGTATCTGCCCAGGTGGTCAGTATGGTGGTATGCACACAGTAAGCACTCCATAGATGTCATAGATTGATTGATTGATTGGTTGCCCATCCATTTCTGCATCAAACAGCAACTCCTTACAATAGACTTTAAGGCATTCATTCAATCAGCTCGCCCTTACATACCTTACATTGATGATTCCCAACTACAACCCAGACCTTACAGTTCACTCCTCTTACTCGTTTACTAACTTAATCATGACACCTCAATCTCATCTTTGCCTCCCCCGACCCCTCATCCATGTCAGTCAACTGGGTGCACAGCACTGTACTAAGTCCTTGGGAGAGGACAAGACAAATACCCTCCCTCTGGCCTGGAGCTCCCTCCCCAATCATAGCCAACAGAGCACCACTGTCCCCATTTTCTCAGGTCTCCTAAAATCAAATCTCCTCCAAGAGGTCTTCCCTGCCTAAGCCCTCTATCCTCCTATTTGCTCTCCTTTCTGTCATCATTACATCTGGTTCTGTACCCCTTAAATACTTTGATTTTCACCCCATCCCCAGAGAATTATATACATATCCATCCATCTGTAATTATTTTTAATGTTTGTCTCTCACCTTTTTTATGGCATTCAATAAGTGCTTACTGGTACCAGACACTGTTCTAAGTGCTAGGGTAATAATAATAATAATGTTGGTATTTGTTAAGTGCTTACTATGGGCAGAGCACTGTTCTAAGCACTGGGGTAGATACAGGGTAGTCAGGTTGTCCCACATGAGGCTCGCCGTGAATCCCCATTTTACAGATGAGGTAACTGAGGCACAGAGAAGTGAAATGACTTGCCCACAGTCACATAGCTGACAAGTGGCAGAGCTGGGATTCAAACCCACAACTTCTGACTCCCAAGTCCTGGCTCTTTCCACTGAGCCACGCTGATTCTCAGGGTAATCAGGTTAGACAGAGTCCATGTCTCACATGGTGCTCTTAGGAGGTAATTGAGGCCTAGAGAATAATAATAATGATAAAGATAATAATAATGATGTTATTTGTTAGAGAAGCAGCATGGCCTAGTGGTAATAGCATGGGCTTGGGAATCAGAGGTTGTGGGTTCTAATTCCGGCTCTGCCACTAGTCTGCTGTGTGACCTTGGGCAAGTCAGTTACTTCACTTCTCTGGGCTTCAGTTACCTCATCTGTAAAAATGGGGATTAAAAAATTTGAGCCCCATGTGGGACAATCTGATTACCCTGTATGTACCCCAGCGCTTATAACAGTGCTCAGCACATAGTAAGCGCTTAACAAATATTTATTTATTCATTTATTTTAAGCATTTACTGTGTTCCAAGCACTGTTCTAAGCACTGGAGTAGATACAAGGTAATCAGGTTGTCCCATATGGGGCTCCCAGTCTTAATCCCCATTTTACAGATGAGGTAACTGAGGCACAGAGAAGTGAAGTGACTTTCTCAAGGTCACAGGCAAGTGGCAGAGCCAGGATTAGAACACAGGTCCTTCTGATTAGAAGGCTTATGCTCTATCTACTAGGCCATGCTACTTCTCTAGTGTGTAAGCTTCTTATGGGCAAGGATCATGTCTACCTACTCTCTCATATGTCATTCCCCAAGTGCTTAGTACAATAAGCTGCACAAAAGAAATGCTCAATAAATACTAGTGACAAATTAATAATCAGTGTTTTTTGCTTTTTTTCCCCCCCATAGCTGAATGGAAAACTTTTTCTGCTCCCGGAATAGCAAATGAAAGATGGGCATAGATGTCTAAAGGATGTGCAAAGATGAGCATTGGCAAGCTTTTGATAAATCACATGCTATCAAGACTACTGGGTGATTAACCAACAGCTGCCTAATGAGAGTTAAGTATGTAAATCTTCCAACAATACCACTGTCCTGCACAAATTTAATGTTAATCATCACTTTTCAACAGAGGTCGCAGTCTGTTGTCAAATCATGACTCATCTCTGTTTTACAGCAACAGAGAAAGCTAGCCATTCTTATAACAATCCCATCCTGGTTTGCTAGGTTTTCCTTTCATTGGTCTTTTTTCAACATTTTAAGCAAATGTTCATACCAGGAAGCATCACAGTTCTAAGTAAGGAAGAGTTCCAAAGACATTGGTGAGTGACTGATAGACTGACACATATATGTGTTGTGAAAACAAAGGGTAAAATAATAATAATAATAATAATAATGGCATTTGTTAAGTGCTTACTATATGCCAGGCACTGTACTAAGCACTGGGGTGGATATAGGCAAAAAGGGTTGGACACTTTCCCTGTCCCATAAGGAGCTCTAACCAATCAGGCAATTGTATTTATTAAGTGTTTAACATGTGCAGATCACTTTTCTAGGTACTTGGGAGAGTCCAATAAAACAGTTGGTAATCACATTTCCTGCCCACAGAGAGTTTACAGTCTGAGGAACAAATACTATAATAACAATAATAATAAAGGAAGATAATCAGGTTGGACTGAGTCTATGCCCCATCTGGGGCTCACAGTCTTAATTCCCATTTTATAGATGAGGTAACTGAGCCCCAGAGAAGTGAAGTGACTTGCCCAAGGTCACACAGCCAAGTGGCAGAGCCAGGATTAGAACCCAAAGCCTCTGAATCCAAAGTCCATGCCCTTTCCACTAGGCCATGCTGCTTCTCAAAACTCTGAATTTGCAGCATCACCTTAAAACTCTAGATCCAATGTACACTGCAGGAGCCTAAATCAATATACCTCTGTGCTGACCTCCCCACCTCCTGCCTCTCCTCTCTCTTGTTCATTCTTCACTCTGCTGCCTGGGATCATTTTTCTAAAATAAGTTCAATTCACATTTCCCCACCCCTCAAAAACCTCCAGTGGTTGCCCATCCATCTCCCTATCAAACAGAAACTTCTTACCACAGGCACTCAATCAGCTCTCCCCATCTGCACTCATCTCTTACTGCATTCCAACTCATACACATCTCTCCTCTAACACCAGTAGACTCACTTTCCCTCAGTCTCATCTGTCCTGTTGTCGACTCCTTCCCCACACTTTCCCTTTGGCCCGGAACACCCTTCCCACTCATAGCTGACAGACAACCTTTAAAGCCCTTCTAAAATAAGGAGGCCTTCCCTGATTAAGCCATCATTTCCTTTTCCTATTTGTCCTCCTCTCTGTCAACTCTGCCCTTGGCTGTATACCTCATAAACACTTTGGATATTCATTCAATCCTTCAATCATATTTATTGAGCACTTATTTGTCCAAAGCACTATACTATGAGCTTGGGAGACTGCAATATAATAATAAAAAGACACATTCCCTTCCCAGAATGAGTTTACACAGGACTTGAACCATAGCCTTATATTTTCCTATTCTAGCTGTATTTATTTTAATGTCTGTCTCCCCCACTATATACTGTAAGTTTCTTGGGGGCAGGGACTGTGTCTAGCAACTCTACTGCATTTTACTCTCCCAAACATTTAGTACAGTATTCTGCACCCAGTAAGGGCTCAATAAAGATCATCGGTCAATTGATTGATATATTCCCTTGCTACTTTTTCCTTTAAAACCTCATCACCTACAAAATCCAATTCATATATCCGACTTTGATGTTTTCTTCACTAACTGTTAACACAATATTTGTTACCAGTAGAATTACCAATGGTTGGTTCAGCTTAAGAGAAGTAAAGTCTGAGAGGCTAAAGGAAAACTTACAGGAAGAAAGAGAGACAAGGAGAGTCAGAGAGTGAGAGAGGGAGGCAGAGAGAGAACGTATAACAGATACAGAGAGGCAGAGGTACAGGGAGAGACACAGAGACAGAGAAATTGAGAAAGTGAATGCCAGGTACAGATAAGTCAGAGAGAGAGAGAGAAAGACAGCGTGAGAATGTGTCATTTTGTTATTTCGTACCTTCCGAGCACTTAGTACACCAAGGGTCTTGCGGGCACTCAATAAATTATACGGCTGCTGCTATTACTACTGGTTTATCACCTAAATAAGGTGAAAATTAAGGCATGATCAAGGCAGAAGTGGTGGAGAGGGAGGGTCGGAAGGGGAGAAACACCTGTAGTCAAAGTGGGAGCCAGGGGAGGGCTGGGGGTGATGGAGAGCAGAAGGCCCTGTGTAATGCAGAAAGGTATCAGGAAACACTGGCTGGAGCAAAAGAGGGGGACAAATAGAAGAAAGAGGGGGATAAGAGGAAAAGGAGGACAAGGGAGAGGGGAAGAGCAAGAGGAAAAGGGTGAGAGGAAGGGGAGGAGGAGGAGGGTGAAGGGAAGTAAACTCCTTGTGAGCAGGAAACATGCTTACCAACTCTATTGTACTTTCCCAAATGTTTAGTTCAGAGCTCTGCACCCAGTAAATACTCAGTGCAAGCCAGAGATTGATCAAATGACTGATTGACATGCAAAGCAGCACACCAAAGGTGTGGCACGGTTACAGTTTACCAATACATCACTAAGATTTTGGACGCTACACTGGACAGGCAAAAATGTGATTTTCTAACTTCATTTATGAGGATTTAAGCTTTTTACCAGGCATTGATAACTTGAGGCATCACTTACTGTAAGGTTTAGTTTTTCTTAGGCGGTGAAATTCAGAAATCTATAGAGATTCTCTTAAAAAAAAGTCTCTCCATGTTGCATTACCTCTGCCTTATGCCAAAGCTTTACAGCTTTTTTTTTATTATTTCAAACTAAATTTTTTTCCCAGTCAGAACCCTTCAGAACACTTCCAAACAGGCCTTGTAAATGGAAAATGACAGCTTATGGAAACTAAAAAATTGTGAGTCATTTTTCTCAAAAGGGAAAGGAATAGAAACAACTACATTATTATCCAAGCTCCGAGGCTTGCCGACAATGGAGTTCTAAAAGCGCGTACCTCAGGGCTGCTGCCTGCTGACAGACATTGTTGCCTGTCTGTGATTGACCTAGGGTGACAGAGAGACCCTTATTAGGCAGCGTAAAAATAAAACTCAGATATCCATCCTACCACCAAAGGGCCTTTAACACATCTGCATTTACTTTCAGTGGTCGCACTCTTCAGGACCATGTTGGTGGGAGGTTCAATCAATCAGTAATCATATTTATTGAGAGTTTACTGTGTGTAGAGCACTGTTTTAAGTGCTTTGGAGATGCAGTACAACAGAGTTGGTAGACACATTCCCTGCCCACAAAGAGGTCACGGTCTAGAGAGCGGTGGAGTGGGGTTTAGAACCCATCTCTCCTGACTCCCAGGCCTGTTTTTTCCACTCAAACACATTGCTTCTCTTTTCTGGATTACTGCTAAAATCTGCCATTTTTTCCTTGAAAACAGCTCCTGGAACTCCATCAATACAGCCACCTCCCCAGTTGAAGTCTTTGCCACAATACCTTTGGACAAGTGAATTGTCCTCTTCGCTTCCCCGATTCAGTCCATACTCTATGCTACTGTCCTCAACACACATCTCCCCTCCCCTCGAAACCCCTCCAGAATATAAACTCACTGTGGCAGGGAGCAAATCTACCAGATATTTTATAGAGAAGCAGCATGGCTTAATAGCAAGAGCATGGTCTAGGGAGTCAGAGGACATGGGTTCAAATTCCGACTCCACCGCTTCCCTGCTGGGTGAATTAGGGAAAACTCCGTGCCTCAGTTCCCTCATCCAGAAAATGGGGATTAAGACTGTGAGCCCCAGGTGGGACAACCTGATTACCTCATATCTACCCCAGCGCTTACATCTAGACTGTGAGCCCACTGTTGGATAGGAATCGTCCCTATTTGTTGCTGAATTGTACTTTCCAAGTGCTTAGTACTATGCTCTGCACACAGTAAGTGCTCAGTAAATACGATTGAATGAATGAATGAACAGTGCTTGGCACAGAGTGAGCACTTAACAAATACCACTAATATTGTTATTTTTATTATTCATTTATTTATTCAATCGTATTTACTGAGCACTAACTATGTGCAGAGCACTGTACTAAGTGCTTGGAATGTACAATTTGACAACAGATAGAGTCAATCCCTGCCCAATAATGTGCTCCGAGTCTAAATGAGGGAGACAGACAGCAAAGCAAAACAGAAAACAAAACAAGTAGTCTATCGAGCAAAACAGAACAAAACAAGTAGTCTGGTGATAATACTGATGATGGTGTTTGTTAAGCGCTTACTATGTGCCAAGCACTGTTCTAAGCACTGGAGTAGGTACAAGGTAATCAGGTTGTCCCATCTGGGGCTCACAATCTTAATCCCCATTTTACATATGAGGTAACTGAGGTCCAGAGAAGTGAAGTGACTTGTCTAAAGTCACACAGCTGACAAGGGGTCGAGCTGGGATTAGACCTCATGACCTCTAACTCCCAAGCCCGGGCTCTTTCCACTAGGCCACGCTGCTTCTCTAATAATAATGATATTTGTCAAGCCCTTACTATGTGCCAAGCACTGTTCTAAACTCTTGGAGGGATACAAGGTAATCAGGATTTCCCACGTGGGGCTCACAGTCTTAATCCCTATTTTACAGATGAGGTAACTGAGGCACAGAGAAGTGAAGTGACTTGCCCAAAATCACACAGCTGACAAGTGGTGGAGCCAGGATTAGAACCCATGACCTCTGATTTCCAAGCCTATGCTCTTTCCACTGAGGCACCCTGCTTCACTTACTGTAGTATCCCAAGCTCTTGGTACCACACTCAGAACACAGTAAGGGCTCAAAAAATATGATTGATTGGTTGATTGAACCCTCCAAAAGTTTCCCTTCTGCCTCTGCATGCAGCAAAGACTGGCTATCATTAGCTGTAAATTTCTCCACTAGCTCTCTCTCTCTACATTTTCTCCTCGTCCCCAATCCCAGTCCCACACCATTCACCATTCAGCTCCACCTTCTGGCTCTACCAAACTCCTGCTCTGCCCAGCTCTGACCCATGTTGTATCCAGGGTTTGGAGCATCCAGACTCAGAACACCCTCCAGCACTCAGTTCCTCCCATCTTCATTTCTCCCCTAAAATCCACTGCTTAATCCCGGCTCTGCCACTTGTCTGCTGTGTGACCTTGGGCAAGTCACTTAACTTCACTGTGCCTCAGCTGCCTCATCTGCAAAATGGGGATCAAGACTGTGAGCCCCATGTGGGACAGAGACCATGTCCAACTTTATTAACTTGCATCTACCTCAATGCTTAGAACAGTGCTTGGCACATAGTAAGCTCTTAACAAATACCATCATCGTTATTATCATTGCTCCATTCCCCCTTTTTCTTGAACCCAGGTATCCTGAATCCCAGTCCTATGTTCATTCCATTAGGTCCTGCTGCATTATTTTATTATGGTATTTGTTAAGCGCTTAACTATGTGCCAGGCACTGTACTAAACACTGGGGCAGATACAAGCTGATCCAGTTGGACACAGTCCCTGTCCCATGTGGGTCTCACAGTCTCAATCCCCATTTGACAGATGAGGTCACTGAGGCACAGAGAAGTTAAGTGACTTGCCCAAAGTCACACAGCTGACAAGTGGGCAGAGTCGAGATTAGAACCCATGACCTCTGACTCCCAAGCCCGGGCTCCTTCCACTGAGCCACGTTGCTTGGGCTACTGGATCATTTCTCGTGCATTTAATACAGTGTATTACAGGAGGTAGGTGCTCAATAAATACCATTACTGATATCACTACTAAAGTGAAATCCAGAGAGAGCAATTGTCTGGATAATTTGGGCATAAAACAAGCAAATGGATCTCTATAATTGAGGAAAGAGAGGGAGTTTGTTTAAGACCTCCACAGTGACTATCCATATTGACTAAATTCTTTGCAGAATTGATCCTAGCTTGTGATGGGTCGGAAGGAGATTCAGGTGGATAAAACATCCATGAACTCCTAGGATTTATCAAAACAATACAGATTTGAACCTGTCTTTGGGATTTTGGAAGGGAAATCTGGGAATGCCTGCCTACGGCAGGAGTTTTTCTATGGATCTGAGCCTCTCCGGTTTGCATGAAATTCAAGATTGATAGAGTTTTAACTGCCATGTGGCTGACTGCCATGAACCTGCCTGATGATTGGAATATTACTTTCCTTGGATGTTAATGTCTGTATTTCATTGTTTCGTCAATAGAAACACAGATTGAAATAGAGCCAGGCTTCAAATTTAAGGCTGGTACGAAACATTTCCAGAGATGACAGGATCAGGCTGCTTCTATCTATATTTTATTATCTCTTGCCATTCTTCACAATTATGACATTTCTGGCAACAAAATGAAACTACTAAATCCAATAAATACACCTAGGGAAAGCTGTTGTTAGTCAATCTTACAACTACATATTAAAAGGCCTCAGAGGAGCTAAAACATACACTTTTAATGGAGACATAAGAATTTCAGCTTTTCCAAACCGGGCAAAAGCTGCCTCAGAAATTGCTCCATATTCAGAAGAATGACAATTTGATTGTTCCTTTTCTTGGCTGCATAAAAATGATTTCTGGGCCCTGAAGGGTGGAAGGTATTGTGAGACCC